>NC_056733.1:1176787123-1176867123 GCF_019279795.1 Protopterus annectens | reverse complement strand
ATTATAGTGCTGCAGACCCCGTGATTGTGGCCATGTTCCTGTACTGTGCCAGTGTATTACTGCTACACAGTGTGGCTTCATGCTATCAGGTGGCCTCTAACGTCATTATTGGCCAGACTGCTGTGTACAACACCTGCACCATGTCAACATACCTGTAATGTTTCCTGGTATGTATGTCACATCTCTGTCTGCTGTAGCCTGTTCAACTGACCACATGCTTCAGGTGCAGTATATGTGCAGACATCTGTGTCATGTTCGGACATCTGTGCCATGTTCGACTTTCCAACAGTCAGGTTGAGGGTACGTTTAGCATGCTGATATTGCCATACGTGCCTGTGAGTACTCCACAGTTACACATGGGGGACTGCAAACACTGCTACCTGTAGGCACATGCCAGTACACCATAGGAGGGAACCAGGGCATCATTACCAACATGCTGTTACTGTTGTAACTGAGGCACATACTGTGAACATATCACAATGCATGCTGCACCTGGACTACATGGTATGACTGGTGCATGTCGACAGTACACCACTGATGTCACATACACATCTCTCAGTATTCACACATGTCCAATGCAGCATACACATCCCTCAATATGCATACACAAGTAATGTTAGATACACCTCTCACATCTCAGTATTCACACACGACCAATACAACATACACATCCCTCAATATGCATACACAAGTAATGTTAGATACACCTCTCACTATTCTGTTCACCCTGTGCATCAGACCATATGAGCATATCTCTGCACCGATGGTGTGGATGACAAGGATGTGGCACAAGCTTCATCATATGCACAGGGTGATACTGTTTGCCAGGGGCATAGGCTGCATCAATGGATGACATCATGTGTGCCGGTAAGGGCCGGTGATTTGAATGGACATGTCTGTTCTGTATGCATGTGGGTGTTGTGGAGCCCTACAGTTGTGTTTGCTGTGTGCGTGTATGTGTGCACACAGTTCTGTCATTTGTGAGGCCTACACAAGGGTATTATGGACAGCTCCAGATTGTACAGACCAGGTTGTACAGCTCACTGTGACTGGACACGGCCACGTGTCCTGTGCCTGCCAGGGGTTGCACGGGCACTACCAGGCAGAGGTACAGAATGGCTACTGTCCGACACATGGCCACTGGAACCGTGTCCATGCTGGGAACATCCAGGGCCACGTCCACGTGGCCTGCTGTGACCTGGTGTGGACAGCGCAGCACCAGCTGCACTGCTACTGCTACCGGCACTATGGGAGCGGCCATGTGAGGTGGCATGCTCACGTTGACCTGCACTAGGTGGTGTAGCTGGCCTACGTCCATGTGTCCTATGCCTCGCCCCTACCAGATGTTCCAACACAGACAGCTCACGCTCACGGATTGCCATGCCATGGTCGAGGATTCTGACCATGTCACCCAATCGCCTGTCCAGAACATCAGCAAGCTGCTGTTGAGCACCTGCCAATGCCTGGATGTTGTTGTTTAGGGTACTGATAGCAGCCCTCTGTAGCCTCTGCCCTTCTCTGTTCTGCCGTTCGGCACATGCCTGTGCCGCCATTACAGTCTGGAACATGTGTCTGGTGATCCCAGCTGCTGCGCTATGTCCTGCAGGTGCATGTCTGCCAGAGGTCCTCCTATGAGCAGCACCAGCCACATGCCTGTGTGGCACATCTGCAGTCAGTATACTGCCACCATGGTGTGGAGACACACCTTCTGTAGCCACCACACATTCCTGTTCAACGCTAACAAATGCTGACTGTCCTTCCTCCATGGCCTCTGTAGATGCGGTATGTCTTGGCAGCTGAACTGTGTGCGGGGAAGAGGGGGACATAGCTGGGATGGCAACTGTTGGCACAGATTCCGCCCCTGACATCCCTGCCTGTATCTCGTGCATATGTTCATCACTGCTAGCATCTGTGGGGACACTATCAGATGGACCGCATGAGGGTAACACACCTACATCACCTGTGAATGCAAAGAAAGACTGTAAATTACAATAGACACACATACACTGACACACACACACACACACACACACACACACACACACACACACACACACACACACACACACACACACACACACACACACACACACACACACACACACACACACACACACACACACACACACACACACACACACACACACTGACACTCACTGACACACACTGACACACCATACATGTGAGATGACAGATGGCATGCAGCATGCTTGTGATACAGCTGACAGCATGCAGCTCAGACATCAATAGTGTTTGTAAGCATACCCCCTGGAATGCACACTACAGCAGGCAGGTGTCATATCATTATCCATGCAATTCACACGATCATGGTAGTATACATGCATCCCCGTGATACACCATGTGGACCTGAACAGGATAACAGTACACATGGCTGATGTGACCTTGACATGTAATCTGCTGACATGTGCATTAACATGCACACATGCCTGACACAATGGTGTCCTGACACATGTACAGCATCGTACTGGGTATCACATTGCAGTGTTGTCCATATGCCCTACAGATAGAATGCATGTTGAGCAAATGTGCATGGGCATGGTAGGGGACTGAGCCGTCTACATTGCTGTACAGTGTGATGTACAGACACTGTGCCATTGCATGGCATCATGAGGCATCTATATTACTAAACAGTGCATGTTATGTACGCATTGCATATCCAGAACTGCATGCATACCCATGACATACCTGTGGATTGTGACCTACGATGCTGAGGTGTATACACACTCAACCATGCTGTGTCATGTGACAGGTCACTGGAGGACATACAGATGACACCCCTGCACGATGACTACAGAGTGTTAGCTGCCTGGCAACCATGTCCACACATAGCGGACCTGTCACGTCACCATTTCACACATGACATTGATGTACCATGCACACAAGGTGCACAGCTAACAGTGATGTCCTACGGCAGGAGGGGAAAAGTACAGTTTCTGTGGCCTGGTGTCACTGTCAGTGGAATCTGTGAAGGTGACTACTGTCATGCTATGACACAGACATCATGTTCAACTCATCTTATGAGGTACATGTCACTGACACCTCCACTAGCTGTGCACAGGCATTTAGGATGTGCAGCGTACCACATCACCTGTACAAACGGTCTAGTACGGCTGTAATTGGACCATGTGTGGACAAAGTGGGACAGGGTGTATCCACATCCCATCTTCTGTGTGGCTACATGTCTCTGGCCATCCCCCATGGCCATGTGTGCACATGTGTTGGTCATGTATGTGATGGCCGTCTATCACACATGTCTGTGTTGTCCCATATGACATACACCCATAGATGTTGGATATGTCACCATCCACAGGGCTATGAAGACAACAGGTGTATGTGTGGTATGCAGGGTATGGGTTATGGGAAATTGTGACAATATTGCAACCAAAACGCTATGTGTCTCAGACATGTCAGATGGAACATCACAATGTGTGAAACCATTGCAGGAGCATATAACACAATGGTGATGCCTGTGGTCTGCCCATATCACTGCTCACTGTGTGGTACTGGTTTGTGTACCACACATTTTGTTCCACTGTATAGTACATATGCCTCCACTGTAAAACACCCCCACCGTTGTATGCACAGCTGGACACACATGTAGCAATGACAAATACTGTAGTTTCATGTCTGTGTATCATTTAAGTTGTATATATTGCACATGGGTGGCCTGTATGGATGATGGGTGATGCGACCTGTATATCCATGTATTAACTGGCCACATGGCGAATAGATCTATGCTTTGACATGCCTGATACCGATGACAGTCTCACCTGCAATGGACATTTGTCTGTGCAGCACACCAGAGGTACCTGCTTAGGGTGACACAGCAGTATGAACATTATCCTTGACTGTATGACAGCCACAGGGTGCACAGTGCAGGTTAACACATTCGCCTGTACAATAGCATATAGTCAGCACATGTGTGCATACCATACCTCTCAACCTCTTAGAACAATAAATGCGGACAAAGTCTACTATGATGGGGGACATATAGAGACAACTGTGACATATTGCTCTTACTAACTTAGAAATTTGCTAGAATAATAGGTTTGCATGCACATGGGTTTGGCACAGAATGTTCAGTCATAAACACAAATGTATGTCATCATTTAATGACTCCATTCCTCAGCTATTTGCCAGAAAGGGACAGATATTAAGGGGAACACACCGACAATATGAGGCAGACATCTGGACATCCTGCAAATACCTGTACAGTTCAGAGGTATGGTGCATACACAGGGTAGCATAAAGCATGTGTGTCCACATACCCTGCATATGCTGTTACATTACATGATGTACACTGACACATGCATGTACGTGGGATATACTGGCCATATGTTCAGTACTGACTTACCAGGCAACTTCAGGCTCATTGGTTGGGAGACACCCACCTCCACGATGGCAGGGGGCTGTTCCAAGGGCGTTCCTAGACTGGCCAGTAGCTCCTCTGTGTATGTGAGTGGAGGCTGGGTTGGTGGCCCACCACCTGTTCCAACTTGTTCCCTGGCGATTGCAGTGGCACGCTGTTTTGTATGACATATCAGGTCCGTGCAGTGTCTGCGCACCTGCTGGTAGGTGCGGTTGTGGTCGCCCACTTTGCTGACCCTCCTGCGAAGATCCTGCCACAGGTCATCCTGCTGCTGTGCATGCTGTGGCACATGGCTAAATAACACCTCGTAGTGCTCATGGAGGTACGGGATTATGACATCATCCTCCTGTCGGCTGTATGCTGGTAGGCATGTATGCAGCATTATCTGTAAGACATGATGAAGGTGACAGGTCACATTTACAGACATGTACAGTGATACTGCTGCACATACATTTCTAGTACAGCTGCACAGTTATCTTTGCAAATCAACATGACACTAACATGACTGGCATGTATGTGTCACACACATGTAACACCCAGTATGCATTGGATATCATCCCCATACATGTGTGTCACCTCATTAGAGTTCCTACTGCATGTGACATCAGTCTCCATGTGGGCATGTCTGTTTGCCTGCACTGGTGTTCTTACCTATCTACTCATGTCTGATGTATCCACGGTAATGCTGTTGACCTTGATGCTGTGGATATGTCACATATCAACACAGACACAGCCTTACTGAACTTGGGCAGTGACAATGCACCAAGTACACATGGAAACCTATACATGCATTTGTTTTGCCATAGACATCTACACTGCACTGTACAGCTGTTCAACATCCTGCCATGGATCACCTGTGTTGCACATCTGATAGACATGGGACAATGGCTAGTCAGACGTCATTTGCAGGTAAGGTTATCGGCTATAGCATGTACGGGCTGGGTTTCCTAGCTGTATCCGACACCCATTACGCCAGGGGCATCAGTGACACATTACTGATCCAGATAGATGATACTACATCTACCATACGGCCATCACACCATGTATGACAGGGATGATATGTGCAGCTATGTGGACAGGGCTGCATGGTATGGTGGGAGTATGTCACAGGTATGGCACAGGGATCTGTCCAGCATGTGGCCATCCTAGTCATAGGACGGTGGTTGTCCATGACGTATGTCTTTCAGATCAGGCTATGGACATGTAGCATGTCTAACAGCATAGTGTGTCATATGTCTGTATGCAAGGTGGATAGCATGCTGCATACTGGAGGTGAATATTGTGGAGGCTGGTATCGGCCATCCACGCATGGGCCCTACCCCTGAAGGGTGATGTGTATTCCAATATTGGTCACATGGGTGCTGTGTATGCCTGTCCAATGATCTCTGTGCTCATGGATACCACCCTGTCATGTCATGGGTACCTTGGATAACTACTTAAAGGGCCAGGGAGATGTCTCCAGCTCAGGGAGGTGTACTACACTACACCATCCCTAACACAGTGTCCATACTGTTGACCACAGCCTAGGTGTTTCTTAATGGGTACGGGGGTATTCCCCTAGTGGTGTCATTGCTGATATCATCCATCAGAATGTGCACATATGTCACACACATCACACACACAGCCCATTCTGTATGTTGTTCACAACACTGTGACAACTATTGCCCATAGGTCATGGCCATTCACATCCTCACATACACAGATGGCTGACATTTGTCTGTGTGGTATGGGCTACAATGCAGGTAGGGTACAAAACATTAACCCTGGTTTACTGTAGCTGACACCGTGTGATATGCACATGTCACTGTAGCACCTTTAGTAGTTGTGAGTCTGTCAACAGGCCACTAGTAGAACACTCCTGTGACATACAAAGGCATCTGTAGCTGAACATCCGTACTGTCTTGTACATCTGTACTGCGAACATCTACATTGATAATGGTTCATGGACTTGCAGACCATACCCGGCAGTGTTCTGATGCGGTGCCCCCATTCATAACTGTTGTCAACACTTGTGGATTGATATTATCCAACACCCTATCTGTAATGTATGGGCATGCTTGGCACTTGTTCAGAGCTTCTTGGCACGTTATGAGCTACTGCGTAGTTTAGCACCCATTTCACACCAGTCCTCACAGGTACACTGTCTGTCCATACATTTCCAGCTTGATAACTGTACAACAGCTGTCGTACACACATCGCTCACATACCTCGTGAGACATGGTGGTTTATACGGCGTGTTCACCTGGCACGTACTACTTATATACAGGCGTGTCCAACTGGCACGTACCAGTGCTATTGCCTGTCACTATGATGACTATGTTGTACATGTGGCAATAGAGCTATTCTCATGTACACAGTCAATGCACACCTCCCAACATACAACAGTACAGCCTGTAGGGAATGCACATATGCAGCCCTGCTGGGGGTTATACTGTCACTAACCCTGACTGCACCTGACAGTCATGTGGGGATGTGCAACAATGGCAACGCACCCCACACATCACATAGTCCCACATGATCCCCACCACAGGCCACACATATGGAGACACCTTGTACAGTACCCCTCCTTACTCTGTGTGGGCACCAACAACAGCCCACATCGCCAAACACAACCACACCAACCTATAGCCCACAGACATGTGTGCCCATCACATACAGCCAATAGGGTATCATAACATACACAACACACCTGTCTTAGGTGACTGTCGGCAGTCACACTGCTGTTCCACTCAGCAGGCTACACAGGCGATAGTCACTTACATCCTGCTGTCAAGTAACTGGTTCTGCCACATAACCTATGCACACATGCCACAAGTCAGCAGTTACGATGTGACTCATCTTCCATGTTTGTGTGACTGAAGTTGTCTTTCAGGGCACAGACTACGTCTGCAGGGACATGCAATAGCCCACCAGTGTTGTAGCCCTGATGGTGTGGTCCAAGCTCTGGGAAGCATTTTGCGGTCATCCGGACCTGTTACCACTGTATTATGAATGACTGTGTCACTCCCAACAGTTGCCCATGCTTCTGCTGTCATTCCACAGGTGTCTAGTATATGTCTACTTTGACAGACCCGGCCAAACAACATGATGCTGTGACACAGTTGACCTGCACCTGTCAGCTCTGGGAGTACGGATCACATGTTGGACTTTTGCTGCTTTTATACTGCCTGTCTTGCACAGTGTCCAATAACAGTCACCACCAGAACGGGAACCGGCTAGCAAAGCATGTGGTCATGTCACACAATGCTTGACATCATTCTCTGTGATGCACGCAGACAAGGCACACCTGATACTGCACCACTTCAATATCTCTGCAGTGACCAGGACCTGCCTCTTGGCTCTGCAGAGCACACCTGCAATGACTGGTTATAGACAGACCGTACCTCTCAGGCACGTACATGGACTGGCACACCCACAGCTGAGGTGTCCCCATATTCCACTATGTTGTACACACATCCCAGCTGGTTACTTAGCACAATGCATCACAGGTGCTCCACGTGCATATAACTGTGTCCGGAACTACTGCTGCTACTAATGTGAGACTGACAGTAACCCACACTTAACTGTGATAGCAGCACATGTACTGACACATTAGGCATACGTTGTGCATGAGTCATAACCTCCGCTTGGCTGGTTCGACCCATACACCACCTCCAAGACCAACAGTATCCTTCACATGGACACTACCAACATGTGACTGCTGTTCCACACCTGGGGTTATCCCCTCATTGGTGGAATCCGAACATCTGCTACCCACCCTTGTTAGTCACATACCAGCACCACACACTTCATGGCATACTCAGTAGATGAATACTACAACACTGACTACAGATGTTGTATGACAGTGGTAGTTGTTGTCGTGACACACATGCAGGTGGACAATGCACATGCAAACACTGAGACAGACCCCAGTGCACTTCAATAGCATGTACATGACAATATGGTTCATGCTATTCCACACAGAGCCATGATGGTACACACCAGATTACAGACGACACTCTGGGAGTGCGGTCCCATGGACATACTTTCTAACAACAGGTGGGGCTGTTACACAGTGGTGTACATTCCCATGGGTGGGTGACTCACTGGTCAGCCTCGGTAGGCCCACAGGATCCCTCATCACATACTCCATAACTAGCTACGTACACATTACTGCGACACATTCCGAGATGTACCACAAGGCATTATGGTGGTATGTCAGTAGACGTATGCAATACCCACATCTGCTCACACATACAACTGTCACTCTGGAACATGACAGTAACAGGTGATGTTGGCAAAATGCTGTCTGATGGCTTCAATGCTAACATTACACCCTCTCACTCCCTGCAGGGCCACACTCCTTGCAGGAACATTGTGGTGTACCTGCAGTCACACCTACACAGTACTGACCTGCACTCTATATGTCCTAGGACACATGCCCCTTGTCACCCTACAATATCCCAGGCTGTGATGTCCACAGACCTCTGAACAGCATGTCTCCCCACTGGGACACCATATTCAGTAATAGCCTTGTACCAGATATTGTGGCCTCTAACTGGCACACAGCGACAGTAACACTCCACACAGGTAGCGCCACAATGCACGACTGGGACTATTGCCCTACACACCTCACTGGACTGTTATGCACGGCTATAGGGCACATCATCATGGACATCATTCTTTGAGTCTTTGTTGTGCTTCAGTCCTTTGATGCCAGCTGGGTTGGTCTTGTTAGGGCCACAGCATGCCTCCTACACCTATTGAACACCTTTCATACAGTCGCCAGAGTAGTTGATGCTGACACGGGGGTCTACACGGCCTGTATTGTCCTCTTGCTGCTATTCAGCACCATTCTCCATTCTGGTATTGACTACATACACATCCACCTGCACATCACAACATATGTCTCCGGATGTTATGCAATGTGGCTAATGGACGGGAAACACACACTGAAGGTGGCATACCATATCACATACTGCATTCCAGTTACACTTGGCTTACCACAGTCCTCAGTCATGGGGCCCTCATGTTCGGTATATGCTTCCCTGAGGTACAGGCTACCACTGAGGGGACTTCCCTGCCTAGCTTTACAGACCACTGCATACCCAGTGCCGTTGTTGCTCCACCAGCTGATACAGACCCCATCCATATGGGTGTCACTGTGATGGATACCGATATGAACATCATGGCCTCTATCTACATGACACTTGGTATGAACATCACCTTTGCAGTACACCATCCACACACTGGTTATCACATAGGTTTTAGTCCCCTACATACATGTCACATTGTACA
The DNA here is from genome assembly GCF_019279795.1 of Protopterus annectens. Taxonomy (NCBI): domain Eukaryota; kingdom Metazoa; phylum Chordata; order Ceratodontiformes; family Protopteridae; genus Protopterus; species Protopterus annectens. Next base: position 1,176,857,456 of record NC_056733.1, on the reverse strand, counting down.
TGTTTGTAAGACACATGTATGTCGCACACACTCCTGTGATTACCACATTGCCACTGTGGTGTGGATATCCTTCTACGTGTCCACACATGTCTGTACTGGGTGTGTAGCTGGTACATAGGCACCCATTGTACCTCTGAACACCAGACTTATACACACATCCATATGTACAACACCCCGCTTAGGGTGTACCTTACACAACAGCTTTACATAACTCAACATTAAAACGCCATGACATTTATTGAGCTACGACTGTTAAAGTATGCGGCTTATGTACAGGCACCACGTCTGTACACATTTGTGGACTACATACTCAGGGGTGACATCTGCTGCAAAGACAGGGCCCATGTCTGCAAATATGTTTATGGATATACTCCGCATACACGACATACACAATAGCCACTATGAGCATGATGCTCATGGATATGTGCACACACGAGACAGTGTGTGGCATGTGCTTGGGGGTTGCATTCCCAGACCGGACACTCACCATGCTTTGGGACATGATTCCTATGTACATCACGCATGGACAGTCAGTAGCAGTGTTCATGTGATACCTCGCTTGGTGGATGGTGGACACATGTATGCCAAGGATCACTGCAGTGGCTGTACTGTGCAGTGATGCAGGTTACACATGGCTCTTCTGTTCACAGGACACTACCCTAGAGAGGTGCCACTGGTGTGCACACTGTAGTTGTTGTTACACATAGACTTGCCAGACTGTATGGTACCCCACTATGAACCTGTGGAGCTATTACATGTCCTTTGTGCATGGTTACTGGTATAGCTCTTCCAGTTAGATTGGCTGTCACGCTATTACAATGTCCCGTGACTACAGGCCATATGTATACTGTTATTGTACACGCCAATCATGTTCATGTTTGTCTGTCACATCTCTTCTGCTATTCTAGTATGGGAGTAATGTTTGCGTCCTTTGCAAATGCACAGAGTGGATTACATATTATTTATTTCATCATAACTGTTTATACATATATTAATTACATACTACTCATATCACTATATGATACCTTTGTTATGCATCATATGCTTGTTCTTCTGTGTAACATATCTGACGTATCAATCTACTGTGCTATACATTGCATATGTTTTACATGGTATCCCATAATTCAAAGCATACTTGCACAGAGGGTCCACCTTAGACATGTCATTGACGTTATATGCCCATACACATGCGTACTGTTACAGTATATCTACATATACTATCCCCTGCTATGGCACGTACTTATTGGACATACCCTGCCACTGATGGTGGGTCGTATGACATTGTTCTGTTTAAAGCCGTCATGTTGTATCCCTTGTGGTGTCTGTGCTGTTTACCGTGTGGCCCACTGCTGGATGCACATCTTCTACAAGCATTAGTATGATCAGTAAGACATCACTACATAAATACCATTCCCCATTTTATGCATGGCGGACACTTTTAATTACTGCAAACCAGGCTATGCATACACTGACATTACGTAATACAGAACATACTATACATACAGTTAGTGTTCTACATACCTTGATATTGTTCTGGTGTTTTGTCTCTATCTCGCTCTTCTGTATCACTCTTTCAACTGTTATATGGTATGAGCATACAGTTTGCATATCTGGCAAGTCATCCTTATATACGTCTATACCTGCAACATGTGGTTTACTGCCGCCAATTGGTGGTTCGGTGTGACTAATTATGTGCACTTCAGCTGTGCAGCTACTCCATTCGCCAATCATGTGGCAGCAGTGGGGTATAATTGAATTCTCCACTTGGGCGTTGGCCATTTGCCCTGCATTTGGGGAGATGGCCTGTATTGTGTTTTGTTGTGTGTAATTGCAACTGCTATGTGTAGAGCCAAGTCTATTTTGGGGTCAAGTCCCCCATGGATTGTGTGTGACGGCTTGAGTATGTGGTTCTACCTGTGACTGTACCTGTCATCCCACCCGTCTGATAAAGGACTATTGCAAACACCTGTAACATCGCCGTTTGTTCCGTTATACGATGGATACAATTTTGCATGGCACCTTTAAATGTGTCTCTCACAAGGTATGTAAATGGTTCAGCAGATGTAATTGACTAACTAGATGTTTGGGCTGTGGTTATGGTCTGTATTGCTATTGGTTCCAGTGTGGGGGATGTAGGAGGGTGTACGTAGCATATACGGTTTTGTGGGGCTTGCATTTCTACGTAGTCCATATATATGTGTGTGGGCCCCTTCCCTAATTACAGTGCTATCACTTAATAGACTTCTGTTATGGGAATTTACTTTGGGCCATTGCTAATTGGTTACTGTATGGTATGCAGGTGTGGTTGATACTTCCATACCTCCGGATGTATGGCGATATGTGCAGGGATATTTGTAAATGACCGCTATCCCGTGTATGTCTGTCCCAGATATTTGCAGTCATTGCAGTGGTGTTGGTGTCAGACCCTCTGTCACATGGCTTGCCACCTTTTCATATGGCCGTAGTTGGACACTTGCGGGTCACACAGTGGTGTTTACAGGCTGACATATGGCCACGGTCAGTACACAGAATAGCACATACTTTTATCCTCATTACATACCAATTGTTCTTGGTCCTTCACTACTTATCGGTTTGCATGTAACATTTCTGTTTCTTACATACAGGCATGAGTATTTCCTGCAACTATTGCATATTATTTGGGACATACTAATGTCCTAAACTCCTGGACAGTTGTCCTTTGTAATGTTTCATGTCAGGACACACCTGCCCAGGGGGGGCTGTCCCTCCCAATGTGGGACAGGTGTTTACCGCATGCCTACGGCTAGCTATACCCGCACCTACCTTAATCATCTACCTCCGAGTTGCCACCTACAGACACACTATGCAGACACACACACACACACACACACACACACACACACACACACACACACACTTTAGTCACACGGGAACACACATGGCACCCTCAACACACACATACACAGGCTACATCACTCACAACCAGAGTTGTACATGGTACATACGTAGACCGCACCGCCGCCAGCGGTGACTACATGTCCTTACTATCGTCATATTGCTCATGGTTCTACTGTTCCAGTACTGTGTTCTTTCTGTCTTTCAGCCTCCTGGTTACGTGTGTCGGTGTGTGTGACACGTTCCATAGTTGGCGGTATCATGTTTATTTGTACCTCAAAGGTGTTTTGAATGTCGTCGACCTATCTATATATTTGCAGATGTCAGTGACCCCTTGTATATCGACATATATCACACTATCGCCCTTTCTATCTGTATTATATATGTGTATATATATATATATATATATATATATATATATATATATATATATATATATATATATATATATATATAGATATATACATACATATCTCGGACAGGGGTGGTGACAGGCACCCTATGCCTTTCATTGTGTGTTTGTCAGTGTATACTGTGTTTCCTGGACTCCGCACATTTGTGTCTGTACCTGTCACATTACACACCTGCCATAGGTTAAGATTACCTCCCATCCCACTTTGCGAGGGACAGTCGCACTTTGTGCAGTTGTGTCCTGTGAAATATTTGTGAACATAGCAAATGTCCTGCGACTTTGGGACAAACATATTCCCTATAGTTTATGTCATAGTTGCATAACACACTTATTCTGTTTCTGACCCACCTACATGTTACAGGACATGGAACACGTACCTGCGACCATTACTAGACTAAGCTTTTTAGTTTATGCAAAACAGTGACGTTCTAATTTTCATCCTGGCTGTGTGTGTGTCATCCTGCAGACATCTGGTGTATGTCCTACATTGGTCATTTGAACTGTGGCAACCCACCGTATGTACTTCTTGCCTAGCAATAGTGTTGGGTGATTGTATACATGACTGCCTGTTCCACTCCTGGCAGTGGTCGTTTTACCCTTCAGAGCAGGTGCTATTTGTTCAGGGGTGACTAATGCCAGTGTCACCTGTTCTGTACATCATTGACCGTGATCTGCGCAGTGGTCAGTGATGCTTAGCCCTGTTTCACGCATATCTGTATAGTCGTATTTAAACATCGCTTACCAGCTGTGGGCAACGCTTATTCCCGCTAACGTGTGCTACACATATTCTGATGACCTGCATCCAGAATGCATTACCTGTGCCGTCAGGATTATGTTACATCCCTTGAGGGATGTGGGACCGGGAACATGCACGACAGTCACTGCATGTACCACTTGGACATCTGGGGGTTGTACACGAATTATGTCAATTTGTATGTGCAGTACACTACAGCAGTTACTCCACACTACACTGACATGGATAACTCCCTTAGTTTACAACTTGATGGGTCCAGTTAATGGTATGTCCATGTGATGTTTACTGGCTGTACTCCAGCACTGGGTATGTATATCACAATTAGCTACACCCGATAATTTGCTACACCTTCATACGACCATGGATGCAGCATGCCGGGGTGATGAATGCCTGTCATGGGTACATCCCCTGCCTTGACACAACATCCATGATTACATTTTGTGGAGCCCCTCAGTAACGTGGTGGGTAATCCGTGATGACTGTGTGTAGGACAGTGCTTACACACATGTGCTCCCGCGATTGCCTCTGCTCCAGTATGCGACAGTTGCTTACTCGAAGTTGTGGCAACGGGACTCACTGTTTGCCCAGTTTGGTGTTTTGCCTCTGACAATCGGGCGTGTACTTACCGATGTACCTGGGAACCTATACACACAGCACCGACAGATGCGGATAGGCGCATCTACTGTTCAGGTGTTGACATTTCCGTGTTCCAATGGCTGTTGCATGTACAATATTTGAGGGCTGCCTATGTAGGATTCCACAGTGGGCCACCTATACATCACAATTTACAGGTAGTCGTGTTTGTGTTCCATGAATGTTACTGCGTGTGCAGGTGGGGAGGGGTGTCAGTCCGTGGGAGCCTACACTGTCAAGGTATGTGCTATATGTTCCTTCTTTGCCAAGGCTTAGGCATATTGGGCATGCCTCCGTCTGCCTACTGGGGCTGGCACAGTGTGTCCATGGTCTGGATCCCTCTGTGCCTGTGTTGGCCTTGGCACTTGCAGTGGGCTGTGAGGCCCTTCCCCATTTTGACCCTGCTGCAGCTGTTTCCGCAGGATCATATTATGTAGCATGGCACATACTATGAAGATGTGGGCACACGTGCTTGGAGAGTACTGCAAGGTTCCACCAGATGTGTCCAAGCACCAGAACCATGATTTCAGCATCCCGAACACACGCTCTATGATGATTCTGGTTTGTGCGTGTGCCTCATTATGGAGTTCTTGCATTGGTGTGTGTGCATTTCTGATGAGGGTCATCATCCACGGCTCCAGTGCATAGCCAGCATCCCCCACAAGGTGACCTTGTGGGATGTCCCCCCCCCGACAAATACCTGAAACAGCTGTGAGGCATGCCAGATCACACATCCATGATAATGCCCTGGGCATTGCACACGACCTGGCAGTTCATGGAGTGGAATCCCTTGCAGTTTATGTAGCGCCTACCATACTCACCGGGTGGTAACTTGATTTGTATGTGTGTGCAGTCTATCGCACCCAATACCTCCGGGTAGTTTGCCACATCATGTAAGTGATGCGTATTGCTGGCCAACTCCTCCTGAGTTCAGGGGAAGTTTATATGCTCATTGGCATGTGGTAACATGGCATCCAGGAACTGGTGTAGTACCCTGGAAGCTGATGCCTGTGAGATCCACATTATATCTCCAGTTGGCCTTTGAAAGGTACCTGTGGCTAGTATTCGCAAGCTTACACATACCTTCGTGTCCACTGGAATAGGTTCCCCTCTGCTGTTTCTGGTTCTCAGGTGGGGCCGGCACAGGTCTACTATTTGCTGTAAGATGTCCCTGTCCACCCTGTAACGCTCTACTATCTCCAGATCATGTAGCCCCTGGTAGGTTACCCTTGGTCTGAACACTCTTCTCCTCCTCCGAGGCCTACAGCGGTTGTCAGCATCATCCTCCACAACACTGTCAGTCTGTAACACATGCTGATGAATCACAGCTATGGCAGCTCCCAACATGTACATTTTAAAAGTTCCCCATCTGTTTACATCTATGGTGCGGTGTTTGGGAATACATAGGTGTGTGTTGGGTGCTTTCACACTTTATATTGTTTTGCTGTGAAGACTGATGATGTCATAGGGTGTGTATGTACGATCGTGTCTACAGGGTATCTTCTGTGTTTTATTAACGGAACCACTATTGTGCTGCCTTTGGTGTTGCATTACATTTGGATGCAATGAATTACCTCCTGCCCTTCCATTTACATTTGTGCATGTTACACCTACCATTTGCTGGCATGCATCCAGCTACCTGCTTTCATTTGTACTTTCCTAGACCTGGCTTATCTTGCGTAATGTGTGCTATTGCCAATCTACTGTGGGTTTGCTTTGCTCTGCTATGACAGTTCTCCTATCTTTGCATTCCAGGTCCTCCCCTCCTTTCTTTGCAATCCTATGCCTCCCCTATCCTGTTTTGCAGGTTCCTGCATGCAGGCTTGTCTACTGCCGTCGATTGGCCACCATGAGTTGATTGGTGTTAATTGCTCATTAGTACGCCAATTACCCTGCTTCGACATTTACTTCTTTTCTTCCCCTGACCTTCCTGTTTGTGCTATTGTTCGCAGAGCGTGCATCCGCTTACCGGGTTTCGGGCATGAGTTCATCCCCGTACACATGCGCTTTCAGGCACCATGTGTGCTCTCAGCTAAACGGTGCTATACCCTCCTCCCCAACCCTGTCCTGCAGCTTTGCTTAGCAACGGCCAGGCCAGATTTGCATTGCTCCAATGTGCTTACTGATACGGTGGCACACCCCTCTGCTGATGTCATGTATCACCTTTGATACACTCCTTGATGTTATAGCGCTGTGCCGTCAGGTACATCCTTAATCCGGCGGGATGTTTGCGATTCAGTATTACCTGCCTCATTTGCATGGCATTGACTACTAATTCATAGTTACAGTGCCAAACACTGTCACGGGGCCCTGGCAACCCTTGCGCCTTGCTTGTGGTGTGCCATGCCTACCTTTGCATATTATGGTGAAATCCTAATTTGTCTTTCATTGCGATTTTATGACATTTGTATATGTTTCCTTTGTAATCCTGTTTGCACACACATGCCCTGCGGTTGTACTGTGCGTTACTGTGGACATGACATTAAATGTTGTTTTTTAGGTGTTGTACATCTTTTCTTGTGCCATTGGCTGTGTATTTCACCATTGGCATATGTTAACTTTGTAATACATGAGTCTGGTCCACTTCCATAACTCCAATGTTCTGTTTGGGAAAATGTAAACCATGTTTTTTGGTTTACATTTCCATGGGCTTGCACCATGCCTGCACCACTTCGTGAATCGCTGTATGCCTTCATTAGCATGGTGTGACATTGCGCATGGGGTGATTTACATACCTATGCCGAGGGCTGCGTAGATCTGATGTAACGTACGCCGTTAGTGCACATGGAGTTGGTTCGTACCTGAATCGCTCGGCGGACATATTTGGTGTTGTCCGGCATACGCTACACCTGCGCCTGGCGCAGGCTTCATGAATTCGGGGGTATGTCTTTTTTTAATTTTACTATTGGGGATTAAATAAAAGTGTCACTTTCCTAGATGTAAACATTACATTATTATTGGAAGAGAAATCATTCTTGAGCAGAATATATATATATATATATATATATATATATATATATATATATATATACATATACATACTTTCATAACTTAAAATGTGAGCTGTGCTTATCTTTGTTCTTTTCTTACTATTTTTTACTTAAAACTTTTTTTTGGGGGGGGGGCTTTGCTCCTCGGGTCTCTGCTGAAAAAGGGTTTCTAAGAACCCAGACAGACTAACCCGGTTAACAAATGTAACAATAAAATAAATAAATAAATAAATTATGTAAGTTACAGTAGCCAACATAATACATCACTGAAAAACAACATAGCAAGAGGACAATACATCAGACTCAGCAAATTGGTGAGTAATGCTGATAATTTTGCACAAGATATTGAAGTATTACAAGAATTATTTTAGAATTTTTTGACTGATGAAATTAAGAAGGAAATATATATCTTGGGATTCATTAACCCCTACACTACTAAAATGTAGTGAGTTTAGAAAATTTACCATTATGGTTCTGGAACAAGTAAAATGTGATTTTTTGAACAATGAAATTAATATTGATTTGGAAAATAAACAGTTATGTTGGCAAGTATTGTAAAGTGTACCCTAAGTGTACACTGTTCTAAATAAACAGACAACACAAACATGACTCATACCTTCTTCCTCCTAGTTTTAGTTTTTCTACTGATTTTCTTGCAGCCTTAAATATAGATGGTGGGTTTACAAAGGTTATCACAAAGTATGGACTACATGTACACTTAATGAAATTTTTCTGAGTGACTTGAAAGCACAAGAAATGTGGTAGGGATGTTCTTGAGTACAGATCATGGACACTTTGTGTACACTTTTGGACTAATTTTATTAGATGGTCACAAAGATAAAGACAAATGGAAAGGGCAAAAATTCTATAGTCATTACAGTTAATCGTTAACTATTCCCATATGTAGGATGTCACCAATATTGAAAAGATTGTCTGTGACAACTGGAAGATCATTAGTGGCAACCAAGATTTGGTTAAAGCAATAGAGAGTACTCCAATTCTTACAGTCAAAAAAGGCAATAATTTAAAGCACATGTTGGAACACAAGTTAAATGATTTGGTCAGAAAGCCAGTAACACAGCCATATAATGGTTATAAAATGGTCAAATTAATCGATTCAAGTAATACAACAGATTGTGTGCATTTTTTTACTAGTAATAATACAGACGTGCTATATTTGGCCATCTGCTAGAGCTGTGACAGTTTCTATTTCAGTAAGAGAATAAGAAAACTCTCACAGTGAGTTTATGTGCACATTTTATCAATTAAAAATAAAGCTTTAAATAATACACTGCCCAAAGTTTCTTTAAATTGTAGTGAGTTTAGTAAATTTCCATTTTGGTTTTGGAACAAGTAAAATGTGATTTTTAAACAAATAAATTAATATTTATTTGGAAAAAAACAGTTATGTTGGGAGGTATTGTTAAGAGCTGATAAAATGCCTAATTTAAATGTTATGTTAAATATAAACCCCGGGATTTATGAAGCTTGCGCCAGGCGCAGGCATAGCGTAGGTGGTATAATGCCAAATATGGCCGCTGAACAATTCAGGTACGATCCAATTCCACGTGCACTACCAGCATACGTCAGATCTGCGCAGCCCTTGGCTCAGGTATTCTAATCACCCCATGTGCAGTACTGCACCATGCAAATGAAGGTACATAGTGATTCATGAAGTGGTGCAGGCGTAGCATAAGCTCACAGAAATGTAAACCAAAAAAATGGTTTACATTTTTCCAAACAGAACATTGGAGCTATGAAAGCGGCCAGACTCATATATTACAAAGTTAACATATGCCAATGGCTAAATATACAGCCAATGACATAAGAAAATATGCACAACACCTAAAAAACAACATTTAATGTCATGTCCACAGTAACACAAAGTACAACCACAGGGCATGTGTGCGCAAACGGGAACACAAGGAAAATATACAGAAATGTCATAAAATCGCAATGTAATACAAATCATGATTTCACCATAATACTCAATGGTATGCATGGTACACCACAACCAAGCTGCAAGGGTTGCTAAGGGTCTGTGACAGTGTTCGGCGCGGTAACTATGAATTAGTAGTCAATGCAATGCAAATGAGGCAAGTAATAATGAATCGCAAACGTCCCGCCGGACTAAGGATGTACCATATGGCGCAGCGCTACAACACTGAGGAGTGGTTTGGAGGTATACATGGCATCAGCAGTGGGGTGTGCCACTGTAGCTGTAAGCACATTGGAGCAATGCAAATCCGGCCTGCCCATTGCTAAGCAAAGCCGCAGGATAGGGGTGGGGATGTAGGTATAGCATCGTTTAGCTGAGAGTACATATGGTGCACATGTGTACGTGGATGAAAATGTGCCCAAAACCCGGTAAGTGGACGCATGGGCTGCGCACCATAGCTCAAACAGGAAGGTTAGGGAAAGAAAATAAGGAAATGCCGCAGTAGGGTAATTGGAGTACAGTTGAGCAATTAACACCTATTAACTCACAGTGGGCAATTGACGGCAGCTAACAAGTCTGCTCGCAGCAACCTGCATAACAGTATAGGGGAGGTGTTGGATTGCAAAGAAAAGAGAACTGTCATAGCAGAGCAAAGCAAACCTGCAGTAGATCGGCCATAGAACACGTCATAAGATAAGTCAGGTTTTGGAAAGCATAAATGAAAGCAGGCTGCTGGATGCATGCCAGAAAATGGGAGGGGAAATGTTAAGAAATGTTAAGGGAAGGGCAAGAGGTAATCCACGGCAGCCAAATGTACTTCAACACCAAAGGCACCACAATAGCAGTACCTGTGGTAAAACACATAAGATACCCTGTAGCTCCGATGGTACATACACACCTTATGACATCATCAGTGTTCACAGCGCAATAGTATAAAGTGTGAAGGCACCTCACACACATCTGTGTATTCCCAAACACTGCACCATCGGTGTAAACATACAGGGAACATTTACAATGTACATGTTGGGAGCTGCCATAGCTGTGATTCATCACCATGTGTTAGAGACTGAAGGAGCCATGGATGATGACTCCCATCAGAAATGCACACACACCCATGCAAGAATGCCATAATAAGGCACACGCACAAACCAGAATCATCATAGAGCATGTGTTTGGGATGCTGAAATCATGGTTCCGTTGCTTGGACATATCTGGTGGAGCCTTGCAGTACTCGCCAGGCACGTGTGCCCACATCGTCATAGCATGTGCCATGCTAGATAATATGATCTTGTGGAAACAGCTGCAGCAGGGACATAATGGTGAAGGCCCTCACAGCCCACAGCAATTGCCAAGGCCATCACAGGCACAGAGGGATTCAGACCATGAACACCCTGTGCCAGCCCCAGTAGGCAGACAGGGGCATACCCAATATGCCCATGCCTTGGCAAAGAGGGAACGTATAGCACATATACTGACAGTGTAGGCCCCTATGGACTGACACATCTCTCCACCTGCCCACACAGTAAACTGGATGGCACGCACACACGACCACCTGTAAATTGTAATGTATAGATGGCCTACTGTGTGAATCCTACATAGGCAACCCTCAACCATTGCACACACAACAGCTATTGGCACAAGGAATGTCAACACCTGAACAGTACACGCATCTAACAGCATATGTTGATACTGTATGTATAGGTTCCTAGGTACATCGGTAGGTAAATGCCCGATTGTCAGAGGCCATTCATCAACTGAGGCAAACAGTGTCTGCAGTCACCACCACATTGATTAACCAAATGTCCCTCAGTGGAGCAGAGCTAATTGCGGGATCCATGTGTGTAATCACTGTTCCCCACACACTCTGCATGGCTTACCTGGTGTGTTAATGAGGGGCTCCATATAATGTAATCAGGGATGTAGTGGCAAAGCATGGGGAGTACCCATGACAGGTATCTGTCACCCCAGCATGCTCCACCTATGGTTGTGTGAAGGTGTAGCATATTATAGTGTGTGGCTCACTGTGACATACATTACCAATGCTGGAGCACATCCATTAAACATCACTTGGACATACCATTAATAGGTCTCATCCATATGTAAACTAACTGAGTTACACATTTGATTGCAGCATGGAGTAACAGCCATAGTACAGTCTACATACAAAACACCAAAACACGTGTACAAATCCCAGATGCCCAAGTGGTAAATGCACTGACTGTCATGCATGTTCCCGGTCCCACGTCCTGCAAGGGATGTTACGTAATCCTGAAGGCACAAATAATGGATGTTGGATGCAGGTCACGAGATCAGGTTTAGCATATGTCAGAGGGATTATGTGTTGGCAAGTGCTGGTAAGGGTCATTTAAACATGACTATATGGATATGCGCGAAATAGGGCTAAGCTTTTCTGAATATCGAGCAGATCACGGTCGACGATGTCCAGAACAGGTGAAACTAGCATTATCCATCCCTGTACTAATAGTGCCTGCTCTGAAGGGTAAAATGACCACTGCCAGGAGTAGAACATGCAATCATGTACACAATCACCTAACACTAAGCTACCCGAGATGTACCAACGGCAGGTGTGTATTGTGACAGGTTAAAATACAAACGTGAGGAGTCCAGGAAACAGTATACACCGACATGTACACAACGAAAGGTGTGTTCTCCCTCTCACTCACTCTCTCTCTCTCTATATATATATATATATATATATATATATATAAATATATATATATATATATATATATATAAAATAGAGATAGTCAACCTCATGTACACAACCATGGAGGTACAAATAAATAGGATACTGCCAACTATTGAATGTGTCACATACCGACACGCATAATCACGAGGGTTAAAGACCGAAAGACCACAATACTGGAACACTAGAACTGTAGTAATATTATCACAATGTTAAGGGACATTTAGTTATCGCTGCCAATGCTGCGGTCCAGGTAGGTACTGTGTTCAACTGTGTTTGTGATTGCTGTAGTCTGTGTATGTGTGTGTTGAGGGTGCCGTGTGCATTTCCGTGGGACTGTAATGTGTGTGTGTGTGTTTGCATCGTGTGTCTGTTAGTGCTAACTCGGAGGTAGATCATTACAGTAGGTGTGGTCATAGCTGGCCGTAGGCATATGGTTACCACCTGTCCCACTTTAAGAGGGACAGCCCCTCCCTGGGCAGTTGTGTCCTGACAAAAAATATTAAAATTGGCAAATGTCCGATATTGTAGGACATAATTATTTCCCATATATTATGTAATAGTTGCATTAAATAGTTATGCCTGTATCTAAAATACGTAAATGTTACATGAAACATGATAAGTAGCTAAAGTGCTACAAGAATAAGTATGTATTCAGAATAAAAGTATGTTCTATCCTGTGTACTGACCGTGGGTATGTGTCGGCCTGTAAACACCGATATGTGTCCTGCAAATGTCCCACTATGGCCATTTGAAAAGGTGGCAACCCATGCCAAAGAGGTTCAGTCACCAACACAACTGCAATGAGTGCAAATATCTGTGACAGAAATACATGAGACAGCTGTCATTTAGTAACATTCCCTTACATATCGATGTATTTCTGGAGGTATTGAAGTATCAACCTCACCTGCATGCTATACAGAAACCAATTAACAATGGCTCAGTGTTTAAGCCCGTAATAACCATAGTTTCTCAGTCTACTAAATGGTAGGTCTTCAATTAGGGAAGAAGCCCACACACATATATGGAATACGTAGAAATGCAGTCCTCACAAACATGTATATGCTATGTACACCCACCTACATCTTCCACACACACGAAACAATTGCAATACAGTATCAACCTCACCTGCATGCTATATAGAAACTAATTAACAATGGCTCAATGTATAAGCCCGTAACAACAATAGTTTCTCAGTCTACAAAATGATAGGTCTTCAATTAGGGAAGGAGCTCACACACATATATGGAATATGTAGAAATGCAGTCCCCACAAATCTGTATATGCTATGTACACCCACCTACATCTTCTCCACACCTGAAACAATTGCAATATAGACTGTAATAACATCACAAACATCCACTCACTCAATTACATCTGCAGAACCGTTAACATACCTTGTGAGAGACACATTTGTAATGGCGCTATGTGAAATCGTAGCTGTTGTATAATGGAACAGACGGCAATGTTACAGGTTTTGTTTACAGTAGTCCCTTATCAGACAGTTGAGATGACAGGTACACTCACATGTAGAACCACATACTCTAGCTGTCACACACAATCCATGGGGGACATGAATTCACAATATCTGTGTCTCTCCAAATAGCAGTTGCAATTCCTCACAACAAAACACATACAGGCCGTCTCCCCAAAGGTAGGGCAAAAGGGCAACGCCCAAGTGAAGAATTCAATTATACTCCACTGTTGCCACGTAAATGGAAAATGGAGTAGCTGCACAGCTGATGTGCATGTAATAATTTACTCAGGAACACCAATTGGCGGCAGGATACCACATGTTACAGATATCGACGTATATAAGGATGCCTTGCCATACATTCAAGCCGTATGCTCATACCATAGAACCATTTAAACAGTAAAGGTGTAAGAGAGATATTTACGAAGACTCAGAATGCTAACAAGGTATGTAGAACACTCAGTATGTCAGTGTATGTAGAGCCTGTTTTGTATTAATTAAAGTGTACGCAATGCATAAAGTGGGAAAAGGTATTATGTAGTGATGTCTTGTTGAGCATAGTAATGCTTGTAGAAATTGTGTGTCCTGCTGTGGGCCACAAGGTAAACATCTTATACACCACAAGGGATGCTACATGAGGGCTTTAAACACAACAATTCCACACCACCCGCAGTCAGTGGTAGGATTTGTCCAACAAGTACGTGCCATAGCAGGGGATAGTATATGTTGATATACTGTCACAGTAGACATGTGTATGGGCATATAATGAGAATAACATGCCTATGGTGGTCCTGCTGTGCAAGTATGCTTTGCATTATGGGATAATGTTTAAAATATGTGTAATGTACAGTATTGTAGGTAGATATGTCAGATATTTTACACAGCATAACTGTTATATCATGCAAACAAAAGATATCGTCTATTGGCATGTACAATACACAATAACAGGATACATATGGCTTGTAGTCATGGGACACTGTAACAGCATGATAGCTAACTGAAATGGAAGAGCTACTCAATTATCCATGCACGAAGGACATGTAATAGCTTCACAGGCTCATAGTGAGGTACTATGCTGTCTGGCCAAGTCCATGTGTAAGCCCAACGACATTGTTTTCACCGGTGGCACCTCCCTAGGATAGTGTCCTGTCTGTGAACAGCAGAGCCATGTGTTACCTGCACCTGTGTACAGTACAGACACTGCAGTGATCCCTGGCGTACATGTGTCTCCCATCCACCCATCGAGGTATCTCATGAAGAGTGCTAGTGAGTGTCCCTGCTTGATGTACATAGGAATCATGTTCCAAAGCATGGTGAGTGTCTGGTTCAGGAATGTATCCCTCAAGCACGTCCCACTCATCGTTGCATTTGTGCACATATCCATGAGCATGTTGCTCTCAGTGGCTTTTGCTTATGTTGCTTATGTGGAGTATATCCACAAATATTGTTGTGGACATGGGCCCTGTATGTTCAGCAGAGGTCACCCCTGAGTATGCAGTATGCAAATGTGTACAGTCGTGGTGTCCGTAGTTGTGCCACATACGTCATCCTTCAGAGGTCAATAATCCTCATGGTGTGTTAATGTTGTTGTATGTAAAGCTGTTGCTGTTCTGTAAGGTACACCCCAAAAGAGGTGTTGTACCCTTGAACGTGTGTCATACGTCAGGAGTATAGCGGTACAATGGGTGCCTTTGTTCCAGCTACAAACCCATTACAGATAAGGGTGGCCACGTAGAAGGATATGCATGTCACATTGGCAATATGGTTATCAAGGGAGTGGGTGCTATATACGTGTGTACTAAGATCCCGTATAATGTCACATGTATGTAGGGGACTACCACCTATGTGATAGTCAGTGGGTGATTGGTGTAATCCAAAGGGGATGTCTATGCACCTTGTGTTATGCAGCTTGAGGCCATGTTATTGACATCAGGTATCCGTCACAGTGACACTCATATGAAGGGTGTCTGTATCAGCTGGTGGATCAATCATGGCTCCTTGTTTGCAGTCGTCTGGAAACCTATTCAGGGAAAGGCCCTCTGTGCTAGCCTGTACCTCAGGGAAACATATACCAAACATGGGGGGCCCTATGACCGAGGACTGTGGTAACCAAGTGTAACTGAATTACAGAAGGTACCATGGTATGCTACCCTCATTGTGTGGGTCCTGTCCGTGAGCCACTTTGCATAACATCCCAAGACGTAGGGGTCGATGTGCAGGTGGATGTGTATGTTGTCAATACCAGAATGGATAACGGTGCTGAAAGCCAATGAGAGGACAATGTAGGCTGTGTGGACCCCCTTACCATCATCAACTACTCTGGTAACTGTATCAAAGGAGTCCACCAGGTGTAGGAGCCATGGCCTGTCCCTAACAAATTCAACCCAGGTGGCATCAAAGGTCTGGAGGCCACCAATGTCTCTGTGAATGACTTCCATGATGATGTGCCCCATAGCCTTGCAGAACAGTCCAGTCAGGCGTATAGGGCAATAGTCCCTGTGGTTCATTGTGGTGCCACTTGTGTGGAGTGTGATAACTGTTGCTGTGTGCCATTCAGGGGCCACAATGTCTGATACAAGGCTATTACTGAATCTGGTGGCTAAGTGGGGAGCCATGTCATTCTGAGGTTTGTGTAAATCACAGCCTGGGATGTTGGACGGTTACATGGAGTCTGTGTTCCAGGCCTTAGAGAGTGCAGGTTGGAACTGCGTAGTTGTGACCGCAGGGACTCTGCATTGTTCCTGTATGGATTTTGGCCCTGTAGGGAGTGAGAGGGTGTAAAGTTAGCATTGAACCTATCTGCCAGGATGTTGCCAATAGCAGTCAGTCTGTAATGTTCCTGCCTAGCCGTCGTATATCAGAGCAGATGTGGATATTGCCACTGAGTACTGACATACCTCCATAATGCTTTGTGGTAGCCTTGGAATGTGTCGCAGTAATGTTTACGTAGCTAGCTTTGGAGGATGTGATAAGGGATCCCGGATCCCTACTGAGGCTGACCAGTGAGCTACCCCACCATGGGATTGTACTCCACTTTGCAACAGCCTCCACCTTCTGTTGTACATTATGAGCATGGAACTGGACCCCCAGAGTGGCATCCGTTATCTGGTGGGTATCATCATGGCTCTGTTTGGGATAGCATGATCCATGCAGTCGTGTAAGTGCTAATGAAGGGCACTGGTGTATGTTTCAGCATTTGTAAGTGCATTGTCCCTCTGCACGGGTGTCCTGACATTTACTACCACTGTCATAAGAAGTCTGAAGTAGGCATTGTAGAAATCTTGTACTGTGTATTCCGTGAAGGGTGTGATGCCAGGATGTGGATAACAAGGGTGATTAGCATATGTTCGGAAACTACCAACGAGGGGATAACCCCAGGTGTGGAATACCAGTCACATGTTGTTTATGTCCATGTCTAGGATATTGTTGGTCTTGGTGGTGGTGTGTATGGGTTGATCCAGCTGAGTGGAGGTTATGAATCCCAGAAAGCGTTGGCCTAATGTGTTGGTACAAGAGTAGGTATCCCAGTTAAGTGTGGGGTAGTGTCAGTCTCACATCAGTAGTACCTGTCTGTATCCTACTGTCCAGTACACCAAAAAATGAGGGCCGGTAACCGTGGGGTATGTTGTTGAATCCATACCATTTACAATGTGTATAGCAGTTCTGGCCACAGTTAGTTGCACGTGGATCACCTCTGATGCATTGTGCTAAGGAACCAGCCTAGAGGTGTGTACATCCTTGTGAAATATGGACACACCTCCGCCGTGGGTGTTCCGGTCCTGGATAAATGACTGAAAGGTATGCTCTGCGTGCAACCTGTCAGTGCAAGTGTACTCTCCAGAGCCTAGAGGCAGGTCCCAGTCACTGCAGAGATATCAAAGTGGTCCATTATAAGGAGTGCCTCACCTGAGTGCATTAGAGATGAAGATGTCAAGCATTGAGTAACAGTTCCCCAGGTTTTGCTTGCCTGTTCCTGTTCTGGTGGTGAATGTTATTGGAAACTGTCCAAGACAGGCAGTATAGGAGCAGCAAGAGCCTTACATGTTATCTGTACTCCCAGGGCTGACAGGTGCAGGTCATCTGTGCCAAAGCATCATGTTTTGTTGACCATGTCATTCAAAGCAGACAGATACTGGATGCCTGTGGAATGACAGCAGAAGCATGGGCAACTGTTGAAGTGAAACATTCAGTCGTTGTACAGTGGTATAAGTCTGGATGAATGCAGAATGCTTCCCAGGGCTTGGGCGTTACCTTCTGGGCTACAAGACCGGATAGCTATTGCATGTCCCTGTACATGTATTCCAGGAAGTTACATCTCAGGGCAGTCACACTAACATGAAGAATGACAGTCAAACTATACATGGTGAGGTGTGGCATGGGTGCATAGGTTATGTTGTGGATCCTGTTACCCGACAGCCAGATGTAAGCGACTATCGCCTTGTGTAGCCTGCTGAGTGGGACATCAGTGTGACCGCCTACAGAGTCACCTATGACCGGTGTGTTGAGTATGTTATGACACCCTATTGGCTGTAGTTGATGGGCACACATGAGTCTGTGGGCTATAAGTAATTGGTGTTGTGTTTGGTGATGTGGCTGCCTCTGTTGCCTACACAGAGAGTATGGAGAGGTTCTGCAAATGTTGTAGTCATACTATGTGTGGCCTGTGGTGGTGGAGATCTAGTGAGACTATGTGATGAGTGGGGTGTGTTGCAAATGTTAAACTTCCCCACATGAATGTCAGTTTCAGTCTGGGTTGGTGAGAGCATTACCCCCAGCATGGCTACATATGTGCATCTCCCACAGGCTGTAGTATCGTATGTTGGGAGGTAAGCATTGACTGTGTACATGAGACGATTGCTCTATTGCCTCCTGTTTGCCATATTCATCGTATAGACAGGCAATAACACTGGTAAGTGACACTTGGACATGCCTGTATATTCAACCATGTCTCACAAGATATGTGAGTTATGTGTGTACAACAGCTGTTGTACTGTAAGCAAGCTGGAAATGTAAGGGCAGTGTACTTGTAAGAAATGAGTTGGAATGGGTGCTATAGTAATTAGTAGCTCATGAAGTGCTTACATGTTCTGAACAAGTGCTGAGCATGAATATGCAATACAGATAGGGTGTTGGATAATATAAACCTACTGCAACCCACAAGCGAAGATGCCACTCATAACTGGAGGCACTGCACTATTATCCTGCTGAGTATGGTCTGCAAGTCTATGAACCTTTATCAACGTAGATGTTAGCAGTACAGATGTATATGACAGTACAGATGATTTCACACTGCATAGCATACCTATGACAGGTCATAGGACATCACCCATACTGTGTTCCAGCTACACTGAGTATACTAGATGTACCTTCGTATGTCACAGGAGTGGTCTGCCAGTGGCCTGTTGACAGAAGCAATACTACAAAAGGTGTCTGAGTGACATGTGCATATCACACCAGTGGCAGCTACAGTAAAACAGGGTTAATGTTTTGTCCTCCCCCCTCATTGTAGCCCATACCACACAGACAATTGGGAGGCATCTGCGTATGTAAGGATGTGAATGGGCATGACCTAGGAGCAATAGCTGTCTCAGTGTTGTGGACAACATACAGAATGGGCTTTGTGGGTGAGATGCGTGACATATGTGTACAATCTGACAGCTGATAATAGCATTGTCACTGCTAGGTGAATAACCCTGTACCCATTAACTACCACCTAGGCAGCAGTCAACATTATGGACACTGTGTGTAAGGGATGGTGCTGCGCAGTTCACCTCCTGAGCTGGTGACGTCTCCAGGCCTATTAGGTAGTCATATGAGGCACCCATGTCATGACAGGGTGCCATCTATGAGCATGGAGATCATTGGACAGGCATACTCAGCACTCAGGTGACCAATATTGGATCACATATCACCTTTAAGGGGTATTGGCCATGCGTGGATGGATGATACCAGCCTTCACAATCCTCACCTCCACTATGCAGCATGCTGGCTACCTTGCATAAAGACATGTGCTACACTGTGATGTTGGACATGCTACACATACATATCCTGATCTGAAAGACATACGTCATGGACAGCCACCATCCTACTACAAGGATCGCCACATGCTGGACAGATCCCTGTGCCATACATGTTACATACTCCTGCCATACCATGCAACCATGTCCATCAAAGCTGCACATGTCATCTCTGTCATACATGGTGCGATGACTGCATGGTAGATGTATCATTAACTCTCTGGATCAATAATGTGGCACTGATGCACCTGGCGGTGGCAAAATGGCTGTTGGATACAGCTGGAAAACCTTGCCCGTACATGCTATAGTTGATAACCATCCCTGCGAATAACGTCCGGCTAGCCATTGTCCCATGTGTATCACATGTGCAACACAGGCGATACGTGGCAGGATGGTGAACTGCTGTACAGTGCCGTGTAGATGTATATGACAAAACACATGCATGTAAAGGTTTCCGGGCACATGTGTGCATTGTCACTGCTCATGTCCGTTAAGGCAGTGTATGTGTTGATATGTGACATATACACAGCATCAAGGTCAACAGCATTACTATGGACACATCCAGGCATGTGCTGATAGGTAAGAACACCAGTACAGGCAAACAGACATGCCCACATCAAGACAGCATTCACATTGAGTATGAGCAATGTAATAAGGTGACACACATATATGGTGATGATATCCAATGCACAACGGGTGTTACATGTGTGTGACACAAACATGTCAGTCGTGTCAGTGTCATGACGATTTGCAAAGATAACTGTTCATATGTACTATATTTAATACAAATGTATGTGCAGCTGTATCTCTGTACATCTTTGTGATACTGTGACCTGTCTCCATCATTATGTCTTCCAGATAATACCTCGTTCACGCCAGCCAGCGTATAGCCGCCTGGAGGATGATGCCCTCATCCCGTACCTCCATATTAACTATGAGGTGTTGTTCAGCCATGTGCCACAGCATGCACAGCAGCGTGACAACCTGTGGCAGGAACTACGAAGGAGGGTTAATGATGTGGTTGGCCATAACTGCACCTACCAGCAGGTGCACAGACCTGATACAACATGTGAAACAGAGTGCCAATGCAATCGCTAGGGAACAAGGTGGAACAGGTGGTGGGCCACCAACCCAGCCCTCACTCATACACACCGAGGAGCTACTGGCCAGCCTGGGGACACCTTCAGAACAGCATCCACAAACACTAGCTGCCATCGTGGAGGTGGGTGTCTCCCAACCACTGAGCCTGGAGTTGCCTGGTAAGTCACTACTGCACATATGACTATTATATCCCATTTAGTTGCATGTGTCACTGTACAATATGTAATGTAACATCATATGCAAGGTATGTTTACACACATGTGCATACTACATGCTGTTGTACAGGCGAATGTGTTAACATGCACAGTGCACCCTGTAGCTGTCATACAGTCATGGATAATGTTCATACTGCTGTGTCACCCCTATACAGGTACCTCTGGCATGCTGCACAGACATCAGTCCATTGCAGGTGAGACAGTTATCAGTATCAGGCATGTTAATGCATATATCTATTCGCCATGTGGCCAGTGAACACATGTACACATAATGTATGGTCCAGTCACAATATACAGGTCGCATCTGTCATCAAGCACACTGGCTACCCATGTGCAATATACACAAACTAAATGAAACACCAACATGAAACCACAGTATCTGTCATTGCTAGATGTGTGGACAGCTGTGCATACAACGGTGGAGGTGTTCAATGTAGGCATATGTACTATACATTGGAACAACACATGTGTGGTACGCAAACAGTACCACACAGTGAGCTGGGATATGGGCAGCCCACAGGATTCACCATTGTGTAATATGCCCCTGCAATGGGTGCACGCATTGTGATGTGCCATCTGACAAGTCCCAGACATGTAGTGTTCCGGCTGCAATATTGTCTCACTATCCCATAATACATACCCCACATACCAAACATACAACCCTTTGTCTGCATAACCCTGTGGACAGTGACGTATCTGACATCTATGGGTGCATGTCATATGGGACAACACAGACGTGTGAGATAGATGGCCATCACAAACATTTGGCTAACACATGTTCACACATGGCCATGGAGAATGACCAGAAACATGTAGCCACACAGTAGATGTGATGTGTATACACCCTGTTGCATATTGTCCACACATGGTCCAACTATAGCCTTTGTTGAATGGTAATATAGTTGATGTGGAACACTGGACATCCTAAAAGCCTGTGCACAGCTTGTGGAGGCGTCACTTAATTCAACCATATAAGATGTGTTGAACATCATGACTGTGTCATAGCATGACAGTAGTCACCTGTACAGCTTCCACAGACATAGACACCACATCAGGCCACAGATACCGTACATTTCCCTTGCTGCTGTTGGATATTACTGTCAGCTATCCGTAGGTCTTCCAGTGATCTGTCACATGACACAGCATGGTTTAGTGTGTATACACCTCAGCGATGTGGGTCACAATCCACAGTAGTTATGTAATGTGTATGCACGCAGTCATGGCTATGCACTGTGTGTGTATTACACACTGTATAGCAATATAGGTGCCTCATGATGCCATGCAATGGCACAGTGTCTGTACTTCACACTGTATAGCAATGTAGATGCCTCATACTACCCTTCAATGCTCATGCACATCTGCTAAAAGTGCTTTCTATCTGCAGGGCATACAGACAACACTGCAATGTGATACCCATTACACAGCTGTACATGTGTCAGGACACCATTGTGTCAGACATGTATGCATGTCAATGCACACATCAGCAGATTACATGTCATACTACATGTCAATGTCAAGGTCACATCAGCCATGTGTACTGTTAACCTGTGCGGGTCCAAATGGTGTATCACAGGGATGCATGCTTACTACCATGATTGTGTGAACTGCATGGCTTCTGATATGACACCTGCTTGCTGTTGTGTGCAACCCAGGGAGGTATGCTAACTACCACTATTAATGTCTGAGCTGCATGCCGTTTGCTGTATCACATGCATGCTGCATGCCGTCTGTCAAATCACAAGCATGGTGTGTCTGTGTGTCTGTGTGTCTATTGTAATGTACAGCCTTTCTTTGCATTCACAGGTGATGTAGGTGTGTTACCCTCCTGCGGTCCATCTGATGTTAGTGTCCCCACAGATACTAGCAGTGATGAACATATGCATGAGGTACAGGTAGGGTTGTCAGGGCTGAATCTGTGTCAATGGTTGCCATCCCAGCTATGTCTCCCTCTTCCCCGCACACATTTCTCATGCCAACACATACCCCATCACCAGTGGCCATAGAGGAAGGACAGTCAGCGTGTGTTAGCTTGGAACAGGAACGTGTAGTGGCTACAGAAGGTGTGTCTCCACACCATGGTGTCAGTGTAATGACTGCAGATGTGCCACACAGGCATGTGGCCAGTGCTGCTCATAGGAGGACCTCTGGCAGACATGCACCTGCAGGACAGAGCACAGCAGCTGGTGTCACCAGATGCATGTTCCAGACTGTAATGGTGGCACTGGCACATGCTGAATGGCAGAACACAGAAGGGCAGAGGCTTCAGAGAGCTGCTATCCATTCTTTAAACAACAACATCCAGGCACTGGCAAATGCTCAACAGCAGATCGCTGATGTTCTGGACAGGCGATTGGGTGACATGGTTGGAATCCTTGACCGTGGCATGGCAATCTGCAAGTGTGAGCTGTCTGTGCTGGAACATCTGGTAGGAGTGAGGTGTAGGCCATGTGGACGTAGGCCAGCTACACCATCTGGTGCAGGTCAACATGAATGAGCCACCTCACATGCTGGGTCACACAGTGCCGGTAGCAGTAGCATTGCAGCTGGTGCTGCACTGTCCACACCAGGACACAGCAGGCCACATGGATGTGGCCCTGGACATTCTCAGTGGGGACACGGTTCCAGTGGACATGTGTCATCAGACAGTAGCCAATCTGTACCTCTGCCTGGTAGTGCCCGTGCAACCCCTGGCAGGCACAGGTCACGTGGCCATGGCCACAGTGAGCTGTACATCCTGGTCTGTACAATCTGGAGCTGTCAATAATACCCCTGTGTAGGCTGGACACATGGCAGAACTGTGTGCACACATACACGCACACAGTAGAAACATCTGTAGTGCACCACAACACCCACATGCATAACGACCACACATGTCCAATCAGAACACTGGCCGTAACCCACACACATGATGTCATCCACTGGTGCAGCCTATGCCCCTGGCAAACATTATCACCCTGTGCATATGATGATGCCTGTGCCGCATCCCTGTCATCCACACCATTGGTGCAGGGACATACTCATATGGTCTGATGCACAGGGTGAACAGAATAGTGAAAAGTGTATATTACATTTGTTGTGTACTGTTGACATGCACCAGACATACCATGTAGTACAGGTTTAGAATGCATTGTTATATGTTCACAGTATGTGTCTTGGTAACAACAATAACAGCATGTTGGTAATTATGCCCTGCTTCCCTCCTTAAGGTCTAATTGCATGTGCCATTACGTTACAGTGTTTGCAGCTAGAGTGTATTGTTGTATGTTCACAGTATGTGTCTTGGTAACAACAGTAACAGCATGTTGGTAATGATGCCCTGCTTCCTTCCTTAAGGTCTACTTGCATGTGCCAATAAGTAGCAGTGTTTGCAGTTTCCCATGTGTAAATGTGGAGTACTCACAAGCATGTATGGCAATACCAGCATGCTATACGTAGCCTCAACCTCACCGTTAGAAAGGCTACCATTCCACAGATGTCCACACATCTACTGATCCAGAAGCATGTGAGCTGTTTAATAGGCTACAGTGGCTAGAGATGTGACATCCATACCAGGTCACATCACAGGTATGGTGACATGGTGCGGGGGGTTTACACAGCGGTCTGGCTGATGTCAACATTAGAGGCCAGTTGATAGCATGAGGCCTCACTGTGTAGCAATAATACACTGTCACATTACAGGATGAGAACATGCACATACATACACAGAAACACACAGTAACATGACCACACTCATGGGGTCAACAACACTATAACGCACACTTGATAGTGTTGAGGTGAGGACCCCTGCCTATGTGGTAATCACTTTCACAGTACTGTGCACCCACATGACGTGACACAGAGAATGAACATGTACAGGTAGCCAGTAAGGCTGAGACTGATGGCATCAACAGGGTAGTAGACTGCATCACCATGAGGGGTTAGGGATCCTGTCTGTTCTGTATGGTAGCATACACACTCACTCCATGCACCAGACAGCCATACATACATACACACACACACACACACACACACACACACACACACACACACACACACACACACACACTGTGGAATCCACAAATGTCATTCACATACAGATAGCTGACGTGTGTGATACACACACCACGCCTGCCTACGTCTTCCTTTCTACATTGCAGTATGTACAGATCTCTGCAACAGTGTACAGGGGTGTGTAACAATTGGGATGTATTCCCCACCATACGTGGCATATATGGTCACGCAACCAAACACACATGGCAGTACTGTGAATCATACACCTGCTATACGATGATACATTTGACAGACATGCAGCTGTAATGGCCGCATTATGTGTACCAATGCTACCTTCGGCAATTGTGCTGCTATATGCACATGGGAGGATGTAAGTGTTACAGGTGTCAAGTGATGTACAGTCAGTAACACTCTGACCGCTGTGTAGGTTGTATGTCTTCACCTTCAAGTAACAGTAACATAGCATACTGTTTGCACATGTAATGGTAGGATGGCTTGTGACACACCTGTGAGCTGTCTTCAGCAAACATCTATCTGCAAAGGTGGACCACCACTTTATGTACACACATCCATCCATACCTGATGTACATCCTACCGTACTGTCAGTATTTCACCATATACAGGTGTCAATGATGGGGCTGCATTGCAACTGCATGTTGTAGTTAGACACAGATGAACAACATACATCAGCTACTGCACATGCATGGTAGCTGCATACACACCACTACATGTACATGTGTGTTGGTCCTACATTCCTGTCATGTAGCCATGTTTGTATGCATTGCAATTGGTGAACATGTGTGATGACATACATGACACATGGACTGTTGTATGATATGTTGGTTGTCATGGGTAACTAGTACAGAGGGAATGTTACCTCAGTCAACATTGCTACCTTATGTACTGTTAGCATTCAACAGCCATGGACCTACCTTCTATGTGCATGCGTGTGATTGCTGTAGCCACTTGTCTGCACGGAGGACAGCAAAAGCTATGGTATGTACATATGCGTTGTGTGTGTGTGGGCCATGTACATATCCACTGAGATTACATGTATGTCATATCCAAACATGAGTGTTTTCTGGTGTACAGTGACAGTCATCTGTTACAGCTGTGTAAGACCCAGGGCCCCTGTTATGTGTAGAGCCAACCTGCTTATGAACTGTGGTATAATTGCATTGCATACCACATGATGGAACCCTGTCAGTACATGTGTAGTCTGCACAGTTGCTGTAGACCTATGTACAGTCCATTGGTCATGAGTAACATGGTGGTGTAGTAATGTATGGATGTGTGTTGCTGGACCAAGGACATGGTGATGTCTGACGGCTACACAGTAGAATGCGGCATTTACCACTGTGATCTGCACCTGAGACATCTGTGATGGCTCTTGAGTGTGTACTGGCCAGTACATGTGAGTGGCCTTCATGTACGTGGGGACAGTAACACCTGGAGCGGTCCGTCATGGTCTTATGGCCCACATGTCTGTATCTGAGGTATACGGTGGTAGTGCTATTGTGCACAACTGTGACATATGCCAGGTGTTCCTCAGTGCAGAGATCCACAAAAGGACCGAACCACAAAAGGAGGGGGAGTATCAATATTCGTCAAAGATACCCACACCTCCAGGTTGGTGGCACAGCACGAAGCATCAGAGACTATCCATGTGCAACTAACAGTGGGTAAAACTGCCTCACCAAGAGGATCAAAGGGCTCAAACAGATGCCATATGCTGCCCGGTTAAAGAAACTCCAGCTCTACTCAGTGGCATACCGCCTGTTCAGGGGTGATCTGTGCCTGACGTATAAAGCCATGTCCAACCCGGAATTAATGGACATGCTGCACCTCAGAAAATCCAAATCCCATCGAGCTACGCGCTCGAGAGACTTGAACCTCAGCACTGAAATAAATAGGACATGCTGGAGGGACAGATTCATAACCCAGAGGCTCCCTTCACTCTGGAATAAAATCCCAGTCCATGTTAGGCAGAGTCCCTCATTGACTCTCTTCAAGAGGAATCTTGATGAGTGGATGGGAGATTGTAGGTTTAACCTGGGTATCACTTCTGTGTCACTGTTAGACAGAGGCACAGTATACTAACCTCGAAAAAGGGCATAGCAAAATTAATTTAAAATGGGTGGCAAAAGCCAAACACATTCTGGCTAGGCTTATAAATGTCCTAGGGTAGATAGCCTAGTATGATCCTATGAACCTATGAACCTATGAGATGTCCGTATTCCCCATTGTTGGATCTGGATTGTCAGCTGTGATCACGAATGCTACACAGCTAGCACTGATGACTGGTGTCAGATGTGTGTAGTGCAGTGTTCGTGCTAACAAGGATTGTCAGCTGTGATCATGAACACTACACAGCTAGCATTGACGACCGGTGTCAGATGTGTGTAGTGCAGCGTTCATGCTAACAATGTTCACTATTGACGCACTGTGCCCTTCCATGTTTAGAATCCGTGTGCATACAAGACAGCTCTTCGCTGCTACTAAGTGTGTGAGCAAGCCCAGTACGCCGTTGTGTAGATGGACACAGAGTACATTCCAAACTGTGCCCTTCCATGTTTAGAATCCGTGTGCATACAAGACAGCCCTTCACTACTACTAAGTGTGTGAGCATGCCCAGTATGCCGTTGTGTAGATGGACGCACAGTACATTCCAAACAGACATGTGGTACTAAGTGTGTGAGCATGCCCAGTGACACCTTGTGTCAGTTATGTGCCTCTGTGTGTGGGCATGACCATTGAAATCCTGTATAGCAATAGTGGTCATCCAGGCAACAGATGTCCATACCCCACGTCAGGATGGATTCCTACATTGAACACACTGGGACTGTCTTGAAGGGTGTACTGTCTGTGGCACGTCTCGTATCCATGTAGTGTTGTAATAGTGCTCCGTAGATAGGCAGTTGTCCCACTCACACCACTGTTGTGTGTTTGTCTACGTCTACCTTGGGACAGTAATATGCTTGTAGACTGCTCACTCTCCATACATTCTCTATCATGTCTTTGCCTTTGCTGATGATGTCATCCACCTAGAAGTATGCCTCTGGGAGTGCTGTGTTCCAGTAATCTCAGTAGCGAGTTCTCTAACTGCGTAATGCTGTAGTGTGATAAGGTAGTTAGGTGTATGTTCACCTCCCAGCTCTGCCAAGTGTGTGTGTGTGTTTCCAGCTGCCTGGGGACAGAGTAATGCTTTTAGATGACTCACTCTCCATACATTCCCTATCGGTGTCTTTGCCTTGGCTGATGATGTCATCCACCTAGAATTATGCCTCTGGGAGTGCTGTGTTCCAGTAATCTCGGTAGCGCGTTCTGTAACTGCATAATGCTGTAGTGTGATAAGGTAGTTAGGTGTATGTTCGACTCCTAGCTCTGCCAAGTGTGTGTGTGTGTGTGTGTGTGTGTGTGTGTGTGTGTGTGTGTGTGTGTGTGTTTCCAGCTGCCTGGGGACAGAGTAATGCTTTTAGATGGCTCACTCTCCATACATTCCCTATCGGCGTCTTTGCCTTTTCTGATGATGTCATCCACCTAGAAGTATGCCTCTGGGAGTGGAGTGTTCCAGTAATCTCGGTAGCGCATTCTGTAACTGTGAAATGCTGTAGTGTGATAAGGTAGTTAGGTGTATATTCGACTCCCAGCCCTGAAAAGTGTGTTTGTGTGTGTGTGTGTTTCCAGCTGCCTGGGGACAGAGTAATGCTTTTAGACGGCTCCCTCTCCATACATTCCGTATCGGCGTCTTTGCCTTTGCTGATGATGTCATCCACCTAGAAGTATACCTCTGGGAGTGCTGTGTTCCAGTAATCTTGGTAGCACGTTCTGTAACTGCCTAATGCTGTGGAGTGATAAGGTAGTTAGGTGTATATTCGACTCCTGGCCCTGACAAGTGTGTTTGTGTGTGTTTCCAGCTGCCTGGGGACAGAGTAATGCTTTTAGACAGCTCCCTCTCCATACATTCCCTATCGACGTCTTTGCCTTTGCTGATGATGTCATCTATCTAGAAGTATGCCTCTGGGAGTGCTGTGTGCCAGTAATCTCGGTAGCGTGTTCTGTAACTGCGTAATGCTGTGGTGTGATAAGGTAGTTAGGTGTATGTTCGACTCCCGGCTCTGTCAAGTGTGTGTGTTTCCAGCTGCCTGGGGACAGAGTAATGTTTTTAGACGGCTCACTCTCCATACATTCCCTGTCAGCGTCTTTGCCTTTGATAATGATGTCATCCACCTAGAAGTATGCCTCTTGGAGTGCTGTGTTCCAGTAATCTCGGTAGCGAGTTCTGTAACTGCGTAATGCTGTGGTGTGATAAGGTAGTTAGGTGTATGTTCGACTCTTGGCCCTGCCAAGTGTGTGTGTTTCCAGCTGCCTGGGAACAGAGTAATGCTTTTAGATGGCTCACTCTCCATACATTCCCTATTGTTGTCTTTGCCTTTGCTGATGATGTCATACACCTAGAAGTATGCCTCTGGGAGTACGGTGATGCTGAAACTCAGTAGCGCGTTCTGTTACTGCATACTTCTGTAGTGTGATAGACTAGACAGGTCGGTGCTCGATTCCAAAGCATGGCAGGTGTGTGTGTTTGGCAGTTATACCCTATGTGTTGGTATCTGTAGGTGGCTAGCTGCGGGATGTGTTCAGTGTGTTTTGTTGCTGACCTATATAGTGTCCACAGCCCGCATATTCTGCCAAGACACTGGGTTGTCAACACATACATTCGCCAATAGGTCTGGTGAGTAAATGTCAGCAGCCCTACTCTTACCTTAATACAGTCTGACCCGTGTGACGCAACAGAACACACATGCCTTGATAGTAACAACACTACATGATGCAGCTGGCACATGTAGTTTCCTTTTCATGCCTGTCTAATGCTTTGCTGTCATGTGGTCTGCTGTTGTGATATAAATGCAATATCTACATATGTGTGTACATGTATATGTGTGTATGTATATCTATGTATATATGTATACAAATAATATATATGATATATGTAGATATAGAGAGATAGACATAGATATAAACATATATGTCTGGGGACATCAGCACTATTGAATGTTTGTACCGGATGATCTGTACGTGATAATCTGGGATGTATGTATATCTGCCATGACGTAGTGGTAATACACATCGTCTGTTGTGTGCAGGGTCCCGGGTTGTAGTCGTGTAGACACCGGTTATTTTGTTGCTGGAAAGACCATGGGACATCAAATATGGTGATAGTAAGGCACCTGTTACCAGTTGTGCATGGATCTGAGCGACACTAAGCAGTGGTTATTAATTTGGAGGTTCGGTATGAGTCATATAACTATTCATTAGAAGACTATACTATGCAGATGAGGTTGACAATAGTGTATCTCATTTATCCCCAGGGTGTGATGCAGATACCTGGAGTGTATGTGTGTAGTTAGCCGGGTACAGGGCTCGAATATAGTTGATAGCATGGGAGGGGGGGGTAGTTACAGGCATGCTGTACGTACATTGCAGAACTATGCCTTGGGAGTGCTCCTGCCTTAGCACGCCTAAGCTAGGGGTGTGTCTATACCTGCCTGGTGACATTGGGAGGGACAACAACAGTGGTGGGGTAGTCAGTGTGTACAGGCTGCACAAACAGATGATGATCAGCACAATCAGCAGATGACATGGCCAGCCTGCACCTGAACAGTACGGTAATGTGAGCAAGCAGCATACACACAAGTTTCTTCCGCACACTACACCACCGGTGTATACCTGCGGGGACATTTCACGACACAGTCCAACCAAATGAGAAGGGCTGCAGCAGGCAACATAGACCAACATGTGCAGGAGGCTGAGAGCAGTGCGGATGTGTATGCTGCCGAACATCCCTTACTGGGGTGACATAAGACTTTATAGACCCAGGGTGACTTGCCAGGGGCTACATGAGCTGGGGATGGTGGAGCAGTATGGGGTGGACAGAGACCTCCTACAGCAGTTTGTTGACCTGTGCCTGTCACACCTGTCACATCAAACAGGACGAGGGAAACCCATCACAGTGGATACCACGGTATGTGTTGGCCTGGGTATACTAGCCACAGGTACCTCACACAGCACAACTGGGGATATCATGGGGATCTCACCAGCATCTGCATCCAGAGTATTGCAGCAGTTCACAGACGCCATGTCAACACATGCTAGTGAGCACGTACATGTCCTCAACACACGTGATTAGTAGACCAGCAATATGCATCTCTTCAACCACATGGATGACTACCCTGGGGTACTGGGTGCCATAGCCTGCACACACATACACATCAAAACACCACCCAGTGAGCGGGGTAGGGTCTACAGTTACTGCAGGGGCATACCCTCCAACAGCTAGTTCATATGCGATGGCCAAGGCATTAGATTGAATGTGTGTGCTGTCTGCCCTGGAAGCTATGATGATTCCAATATATGGCTTCTGACACAGCTGTACAACACCTTTGCCAATATGGACATCCCCTACAGTGTCCTAGTGGGGGATGCTGGGTAACCACTGGTGTCGTGGCTGATGACACCCAGCAGCAATGCACACACACCTGAACACTCACACCATAATGAGGCGGATGCACAGGCAAGACATGTAATTGAGCATGTGTTTGGGATGCTCGGTTCATGGTTCTGGTATCCGGACACATCTGGTGGAGCCCTGCAGTATTCACTAGCTACATGCACACAATTTGTTATGGTATTTGCTATGCTACACCTTCTGATCCTGCAGTAACAGTTGCTACAGGAACAGCATGGGGCAGGACCACACAGCCTAATACCACTGTCAAGGCCTGTACAGGCACAGTGTGACTTGGCAAAGGAACTACCTGAGCAGGGCTCAGTCGGCGAAAGGCCGTGCACAGTATGACCTGCCCTTGGCAAAGAGGCAACACAAGGTATATGCACTGACACAGTTGGTACCCACGGATGTCCCCTCTCTGACCCACACACAGTACAATGGATGCCAAACATGACACTACCTGTGCTCGGCCATGTATAGGAGGTACACTGTGTGCATCCGACATAGGCAGCCCTCCAGCACCGTCCTCAGGTCCAGAACACCCCCAGGGTACGTCTATCGACCTAAAAATTGGCAGTTGTATTAGAATGTGTATTTACCCATTGCTATGGTATGTATGTGAGCATGCAAGAGACTTTGGTGGCCGACTGTTAGGGCAGCAGGCAGTACACGTCCATAGTGGCACCATGACATCTGTAGCACATACGAAGGTCACAATGGTAGCCAGTAGTACACAGGGTGTCGTAACCACTGCAGATTATGGGCTGAACATCATGTGTGTCCGTACAGCCCACACCCGTTCCATGCAGCTGCCAGGTGTGGACCAATACAGACAAATGATATACAATGGCCTATGGATATGCCCAATGAATGACCCCAACCCCCAAAGACACACACAGACTACAGCAGGCCAGGCGGTTTGATGTAGTTTGTGAAAGCTAGGATGTCCAACACCACTGTGCTGGTATTTAACGCTGGGATCTGACATACACTGGTATCCCTCCAACTGGCAATTTAGGTAGGTCCACACACTGACATGGAGTACCTGGCATACCAGTACAGTAGCGGCAGATGTGTACAACTGTCAGCTGTGCCCCCGTTCAACCTACACATGTGAGAGTCATGTGCGCCACCCACGGTGCTGTGTAGGACTGTGGATGTGGTTGGATGTACCCCCACGCTATGCAGACATGCAGCAACTGTCAATGCCACATGACCATTAGCTATCCTGTAGACACAGCATGACACCTGTCTGTGTAGAACGGAGGGGTTGGCAACACAGACCTGACTATCTGGACATGTGACACATGCGATACAGTTGTCCATACTTGGCATGCTCACACACATGATGGTAATGTCAGTCAACAACATGAGTAACAGTCATACTGGGCATGCTCACACACTGACACACAGGGCGGTCAGGCAAGCATACACCAGTGGTCCGGACATATCTGCCAGTACATTGGTATACTGTTGGATGACTGCGCTGCATGGTGTGTCTGTGTGGTCTATTGTCTGTAAATATGCCATGGTCTATTGTTAATTCACATGAGCTATGTGCACAGGGTACTGCTATCAACACGTGAATAGGGTGGTTCTTTGTTTGCGGACAGACCAACGCCTTTGGATATGGACTGGGTAAGGCACATTCCAGCAGGTGGGAGCAGTTATGCGTGGGTTTGCACAGTGTTAAGCACTGCTGATCTCTGGTTACAACACCTTTTACCCGTTTAGACTCCACATTTCTTTGACAGTGCACTACTGGCATACTGGTAGACAAACATGCTTACAGCCGCTCACTCACCAACATTTCTGCTTACATTTGTCACTCACGTTGGGTGTGTGTGATCCCTTGTGATGCGTATTACATCAGACTACATGACTACAGTATCGGGTATGTCTAACCATTTGACGATGGCAGGGGTTCGACTGTACGGATTCGGCGGCCTGTCCAGTGATGTAATCATATTATATGCGTGTTCCTCATACGATCTGCTCCCATCTGCCTGATACATGGGAACCGATACTCTGCAATGTTGACATGTGAATATGATTTTGTTAATGCAGCTGTCCGGTGAGTCATGCTACCGCATACCTACTGTACGCTTTCCACCTTTCAGATTGCACGACGGGAGATTAGGAATAACACCTTTCCCACTTTGCATGGGACAGTCCCTCATTCGGCATATGTCATGTGACGATTTTCTAGCCATTGCAACTGTCCTGATTAGGGGACATTCTCATATTCTACATGTCTGTAGTGGTTGCTTGTTACAGGTCTTGTATACCTGACACGTCGATATGTTATATGTAGTAGCATAAGCAACTTTACAGCTGCTAGACTACACTTTGATTTGTGCTGATATGTATATTGCTGTACTATGCATGGCTGTAGGTTTGTTCTGCCCTGGTACGTCTGACATTTCTACAGAGCAGGTCGCACTTTGGCCATTCAGAATGGTGGCGGCCCTATAGATCCTATATGTAGAGCTATCACATGTGTCAAGGCAACACATACCCATAGCCAGTTGTAAACTGATTACTTCCACGGTTTGCATACGTTAAGGTTATTCTTGTAGCATTATAATTGTTAATACTGTTTCCTATTACATGTAGCTGCTTCTGATACAACAAATTAATTTCTGACACCACTACACACAATATATGGCCTCCTTTCCTGAACTCACAGGCCATGTGCCATAACATTCATTTTGCAGGACACAACTGCCCAGACGGGTGTGTCACTCAAAGGCGTATGGGTATGGAACCTCATCTATTATGCTATCATCTACCTAAGGTGGTCATCAAATTATGTACTTTCCGACACTAGCAGATCTCACAGACCAATGGGGTAGAATGAACACTGTATCAGGAACACTGCATAACACCCTGTGGGACACATTTAGATGAGTGGTTCTATTAACCAGACACATTGACCGTCACAGAGCATATGTATTCATTCACGTTTGTTGAGGTACATGCCGTTTATGACTCATACATGTTGTCATCTGTCATTATCTGTATTCTGCCACCTGTCCACCTAATATCACTAGTTCTGGAAGTGTTTAGTTGGACTTTGTTACATTCTGATTCATAACTATGGATGTCCATGCTAATCGGGTACACGGCACTGATTTGGTCTCTATGTAGTCCCCCGATGGTTTACAGACTATCCGGTAGATGTGCTCTTCAGGTTTGGGACGTATAGGTGTCTGCTATGCCCACATAGGAATATTAATGACTTCCACTGGGTGGGCCTACTACATCTCTGCCAACCAGCACCTGCACACTTAAGCCCATTATTGCATACCCATGGTCCACCTACCTGGCACCCCTCTACAGCAGTCATGACATATACTTACTGTGAGCGCAGCTGGGGTATGAGCACACCCCTACACATTGCGTACTCTCTCCATCTCGGGACACATGTCGTATGTTTTGTCAACCCATGTATTATCACACTTGCACAACCTATTGTTCCATGTACACCTACATCCTGCTCGCATCGATGACAACAGGTTGACACATACACTGAATTTTTGGGGTCCCGTAAGGGGCACCATTATCCATGTTTAAAGTGTAGACCTTGCAGATCTCTCCCACTGCTACTTTTCTGCCAGTGTTTTGGACAGCGGCAGTGTAGTAATCTTTATTGCCTGTCTGTATGTCTGACCGGCCTAGCTGGGTGGTGTGGGGGTACAACGTTTATTTATTGGACTTCACAGTCACATATGCCCGGGCTGTATATATGTTACCCCTAATTGCTGTAAAGTAACCTAGTTATGTACATGTGTACATCTACAATGACATATATATTTGTTTTGAGTGTATGTGTATATATCAATACCTGTTGTTTGTGTATATATATCTATATATATTTGTAGTATATCTTTGTGTGTATACATATATATATAAAAAAATATAACAACACCACCAAAGCGATTAACTTCCCTGCAACTCGTAGCACAAATAACAGTATATGGAATAACCACATGCAGGAAAAGACAAAGGCTGATGTTTCCAATCTCTTACGTTTCCACTCCAACAAAATTAACACTCCAGTTAAAGAAATAGTCCTTTATTTAATCGCTAGCACAGTAAGCGCTTTCACCCTCTTGGCTTTATCAAACTACAATGTGCCATTAAAACAGAAAGTATATATACACACATCATTCAAATTTCATTGGTTCTCATAGCACTCTCATAATTTTACATCATATCCTTTTAACTAATTAATACAATGCTTAAAATCTTAAAATACTCTAAAAAACATATATTACTTATATAAATACTAAACTTTAAAAGTGTATACATATAATGTGTACCTGCTAAACTTATGGTCTATATATTCTTTTATTTTTCAATATGGGCTCCATTTGAACTTTATCATTCATACCAGGGTTTCTATCTGCCCTTAACCTAATAATCCACTTAAGTTCACATTCTAGCAGATATGCATCCAAGTCCCCTCCTCTCATACTGGGTTTTACTTCTTGTATAACACAAAAGCTAAATTCATGTTCTGCTCCCATTTGTTTGATATGTTTCGCCAGAGCATTATTATCAGCCCCTGTCCTAATTGTATAAACATGCTCCCGTATGCGTTCCCTGAGCTGTCTACTGGTTTTACCTACGTAGAAGCCTGCACAGGAAACGCATCGGGCAATATAAACCACATTTCTGCTCATACAATTAGTATGAGTTTTAAAATTATATTCTACCAACGTAACTGGGTGACAAAAAACTGATCTAAAATCTATATATACACACTGTTTACACTGACCACAATTAACCGTATTTCTATCATCCATATCAACTATCGGGCTCCGTAGTAATGGTTTATTACATACGGAGACGTATAGAGAAGGTAAAGCTAAACCATATTTTTCTGAATGGGATAGCCAGCAGAGACTAGATCAGAATGTGACACAAGAAGTATTGAGAATACCCTTATTTTTTTACAAGAGATGTGACTAAGGTCACTGACATTATTAAACAACACTGGCAAGTGTTGAGCCTAGATGAAGAATTATATAACATAGTAGGAGAGACCCCTAGGTTTACCTTTAAAAACAAACAGAATTTGAAAATGAAATTATGTAATAAACCATTACTACGGAGCCCGATAGTTGATATGGATGATAGAAATGGTATGAACAATGTGTCAGCATTAATAACTGAATTAAATACAGTGAATGATATTGTGCATGAGAGTTCTAGAGTTATCACAATAGATAATAGTGAAGATGTCTCTGTTAACTTAGTTAATGCCCATAATATGAATATTGTAAGTAGTAATGTGAAACCAGGGTCTAGTAATGATGGCATAAGTGTGAATGATAGTACTACAGAAGATGTGAATGAAGCTAATATGCTCCCTAAGGAGAAAAATGAAGTGGAACAAGTAGTTAGAAGGAAAATTACACATACTGGTAATACTAATCAGTTAAGTAATAAGAACCATCCCACTACACTTGAGAATAGACTCGCTTTATCTGCCCCTTTCCCCATAGCCAACAAAACATACTATGGGAGACAGAGATCACAGAGCAGGGGCAGAAACAAACGGAAAGGGTCGGGGGGGAACATATGGGACCCACTCTCAAGAAGATGTGGGAGAGGGTAGGAGATCATTAATAATTAATTTGTCCAAAAGAAAGTTAACAATATATGAAGAGGAAGTATTAAGTAAAGGTTTAAGCTTTATTCCTACATGTAACAGTAGTATTACAGACTCTATTATAGATGTGAAAATGTTTTTACGTAAATTGCAGTTGAAAATGGACAATGGAATGGCCAGTAATGATGAAATAGGGTTAGAGAGATTTCGACCTAACAGTACTTATTTACCAGTGTTACATCCCCTGCTGGAGACATTTTACAAACTGGTAGAGAATGACATGCATAGATATTATAATAGGAATAAGCAAGATGAAAAGAAAATTAGATATAATTTAACTTACTTACAAAGAAGAGCAATGAATGATTTAGTAAGAGATAGGAATATAGTAATTAGACCGTCAGATAAAGGAGGACCCGTAATAGTCCTGGATAAAGAAAATTATATTGAAAGTATGAAAAGGATGTTAAGTGATGAAGGGTTTTATAGCACAATAAGTTTAACCGAAATATGTAGTAAGGTATTTCAAGTCCATGATATGATAGATGATTTGTATCAGAGTGAGATGATACCTGAGCACTTGTGTATGTATTTAAAAGTAATTAATCCTAGATTACCTGAGATAAAAGGGCTCCCTAAGGTGCATAAATCACTAGTTGACCCACCGATGCGTCCTATAGTAGCAGGGCAAGGTTGGTTAACAGAACCATGTTCTATTTTAGTGGAATTTTTTCTGAGACCTTTGGTCGATGAAAATAAATTCATCTTGAGAGATAGCAAACAGTTCTTAATCGAACTTTATGAATATATGAAACAAGTGGATGATTTGGAAGAGTATATTTTAGTAACACTAGATGTTGTTAGCCTATTTACGGTTATTCCTAATGTGGAAGGTATAGTCAGATGCCAGAACTATCTGAAGAAAAATAGTAGTTATGATGAAACTTTTATTGATATATTGACTTTTCTTGTAGAGATAGTGCTTGATAATAACATATTTATCTTTGGAGAGAATATGTATTTACAGAAGGATGGCGTAGCTATGGGCACTTCGTGTGCCAATAGCTACGCCAATCTGGTGATGGCAGATTGGGAACAAGAAGTTTTATTTCAGATAGATGAATTTAGGAATAATGTTGGGTATTATAGGCGTTTTGTGGATGATCTTTTCCTTATTTGGAAGGGAAATGAATCCACATTAATGAAGTTTAAAGAGAAAATTAATAATGTTACTAGCTACTTGAAGTTCACAATGAACTTTTCTAGAGAAGAGATTTCATATTTGGATGTGAAAATTAATAGCATGACCAATGGATTGTTGAACACCTTTATTTATAGGAAACCTTGCTTTAGGAACAACTTGCTAGGTTAAATCCATGTGCACAGAAATACTCCTTGGAAACCATAGAATTAAGGAATAGGCTATTAGAAAGAGGGTATAATTTTAATGTTATTAATAAGTATATGAAAGAAATGGAGACGTATAGAGAAGGTAAAGCTAAACCATATTTTTCTGAATGGGATAGCCAGCAGAGACTAGATCAGAATGTGACACAAGAAGTACTGAGAATACCCCTATTTTTTACAAGAGATGTGACTAAGGTCACTGACATTATTAAACAACACTGGCAAGTGTTGAGCCTAGATGAAGAATTGTATAACATAGTAGGAGAGACCCCTAGGTTTACCTTTAAAAACAAACAGAATTTGAAAATGAAATTATGTAATAAACCATTACTACGGAGCCCGATAGTTGATATGGATGATAGAAATACGATTAATTGTGGTCAGTGTAAACAGTGTGTATATATAGATTTTAGATCAGTTTTTTGTCACCCAGTTACGTTGGTAGAATATAATTTTAAAACTCATACTAATTGTATGAGCAGAAATGTGGTTTATATTGCCCGATGCGTTTCCTGTGCAGGCTTCTACGTAGGTAAGACCAGTAGACAGCTCAGGGAACGCATACGGGAGCATGTTTATGCAAATAGGACAGGGGCTGATAATAATGCTCTGGCGAAACATATCAAACAAATGGGAGCAGAACATGAATTTAGCTTTTGTGTTATACAAGAAGTAAAACCCAGTATGAGAGGAGGGGACTTGGATGCATATCTGCTAGAATGTGAACTTAAGTGGATTATTAGGTTAAGGGCAGATAGAAACCCTGGTATGAATGATAAAGTTCAAATGAAGCCCATATTGAAAAATAAAAGAATATATAGACCATAAGTTTAGCAGGTACACATTATATGTATACACTTTTAAAGTTTAGTATTTATATAAGTAATATATGTTTTTTAGAGTATTTTAAGATTTTAAGCATTGTATTAATTAGTTAAAAGGATATGATGTAAAATTATGAGAGTGCTATGAGAACCAATGAAATTTGAATGATGTGTGTATATATACTTTCTGTTTTAATGGCACATTGTAGTTTGATAAAGCCAAGAGGGTGAAAGCGCTTACTGTGCTAGCGATTAAATAAAGGACTATTTCTTTAACTGGAGTGTTAATTTTGTTGGAGTGGAAACGTAAGAGATTGGAAACATCAGCCTTTGTCTTTTCCTGCATGTGGTTATTCCATATACTGTTATACATATATATATATATATATATATATATATATATATATATATATATATATATGTATACACGTTTTTATCTATATATACATCTGTGTGTCTGTTAACCTATCCCAGACATAGACACTTGCACATGTGTACTGGGTTTATCTCTACTTCAACAGCATACTATTGCCTTAGTCATTATGACACCGACACTTCACACCGGTGAACTTGTGATCAGTATACTGCACGTTATACAGCGGACAGATGTCGCACGTTTTTCATGTCTGGGGTGCTGCTGATAAGTGTGATGTGATACAGTGTCATGCGACCTGTTACTCGTATGTGCAGCCTGTTATTCCTGCTACTGTGTTTGTTTCTGTGCACATCCATATTATTAATGTTAACAGAATGAGTGTTTGTGTTACTGAGATTCTACGTCAACATATTGATGTCTGCATGTAGTTGTGTCTTTCTGCTTTTCCCGGTTTGGGCTTGTCACAGCAGAACTCTGTTCCGCTCATGGTTGGCGTATAGGTTTTATGTGCCGGGCTGCCAGCCCTGACGCACAACGTCTGACAAAGATACGCCCATTCACGCATGTCTCCACGCAGACGACACTCTATCTGGGAATCGCACCTACATACTAGCTGACCTCCATGGGCCACTCCATTGCAACCGGCGCAACATACCCTAGCACTCCTGTGTCCATAATCACATATCCATAGTTTCTCCAGCATACCCGTGTTGAGTTTCCACGCATAACAGCCATTATACACCTGATATCACAGCCATGGCACACCTTTACACATTGCCCTCTCCAGAGCGTTGGGGTCCTCCACACATTTTGTACTGCCTCGTGTATTCACAGGGTCACCATCCATTCATATTTGCACATACATGCCTTTCCTGGTGTTATGGTTTAAGAACGATTTGCAGGTTACAAGTGTAGGTGGTCGCAACATGTACTACATTCCGTCTATGTATAATGTTGACGTAGCACTTCAACGATGTTATGGCCACTGGTATAACCCTGCCTCTGGTGTGAATAGCGGTATTCTACTCACACTTATGCAGCTTTATCTGACATATGCTGCGAGCACATTATAATACCTTACTTGCTCTAGATTCCCTTCACAACCCTTATGTTTGCTTTTGTCTTTCGATGTTCATTACATAGATATATATATATATATATATATATATATATATATATATATAATTGCATATTTCTGTTATGTCTGTGGATATTTATCTATACACGCATCTATTTATCTATCTATCTATCTATCTATATATATCTCGATATATATATAAATGTTACAGCTGTACAAGACAACATACAATTGCTATGCTACAAGCTGCGTACACCCGCGCAGGCGCACTTGCATCTACTTATTCTGAGTTACATATGTTTACTGCCACTTCTTTGGGATTACATGTGCCTTATTCCTTATGAAAGTACCACTTTGATTGATGGAATCTGGTTAATGGCCCCATGCGAGACACACGGTCACCTTTACATGTATAAATGTTGGCTTAGCACAGAGACATTCATTACACAATTAATATGTGCTATAGTCGTACTTGAACCGGGAATGCCTTTACGTTAGGTGGATGCTCTAACCACTACACTATTGTTGTTCTGCCTCATTTATATGTATACCCATGATTCATAGCTACTCTGACATATGCCTCACTGCTTCCCTTACACAGCAGGCATCCATTCTCCTGCTGGGAAAACCACAGTACTACACTTCTGATATTCCCTGTTTCCTACTGCTCTGGACCCGTGCTGCATGTCTACTCACTCCAAGGATATTCAGAACTCCTACGCTTATAGTCCATGCACATACTCATGTTTGATTGTCAGGGTGTTCATGTGCTGGTCCAGGTTTAGGCTTGTCAAACTGTTGACTAGAACTGCCCTGGTGCTGTTCAAATATCAGATGTAGCACATGGACAGAGTTAGTCCAGATTTTAACATTCTACCTGTGTTTACATACGCAGGTGTTTGGGCACCTCTGACCGCATTATTAGGTCGGCGCTACATAATATAGAGCGAGGAGTGGTTCTACTACATAATACAGGGGGGGGGTCCACGTGTTTCCCTTCACATTTGACTATTTCATTCATTTATAGATACAATGAATATTATTCTGGGCATCAGTTATAAATTCACTATAGGTATGCAATAGTCCTGTCAACAAATGTGACAGTTGGTTGGTGTACATATGTGTACGGACCTCTGTGATACTCGGGGACTAGTTTCTACAGTGACAGGTACAAGGCTATGACAAATCAGGGACAGTCACAGACACTTCTACCATATTAGTACTATTAACTTGGAGCGTGTTGACAGATTCGTATTACTACTAATTTTCTGCAGTTAAATGCATCTATTACTCTTTATTGTTGTAATTACTCATTCTCATTCAACACCTTTCCTCCAAAGGTCACTGGCTTTGTTAGTGATTAAGAGGATGGCCAGTTATTGTGCGAATGCTCTGACCATTGGTAGGGTTGACACATTGTCATATGTACAGGTTGGGATATATTCTGGGGACACCAGATTGTTTAGGCCAACACATACCCACATCACTGCAGGTTTAGAACATTCATTAGTTTCCTAGCTGTGAGCTTATACCTTTAGCAGCTTAGTTGTTAGTATGTTTCTTGTATGAATTACGTATTTTCTATCCTGACATGACCGCTTTAGGCAACTGTTACATGCAGTATGGTACATAGTTATTTCCTACAATCACAGGACATTTGGCATTGTATCATTGTTGGTCAGGACACACCTACCCACACAGTGACTGTCCCTCACACAGTGGATCAGGGGGTATCCTGTTTACGTCAGTGCCTTCATCACCCTATTTTCATGTGCCACTATGTGAATGTGTACAATATATTCTCTCGATCTTTCATGTCGGGACACGTGCATCACGGGCAGGTGTTTGATCCTGGGTAGTAGGTTCTGCATGACCATCTAGGGCTGGACAGTCTCGTGCACCACTACTGCACATTCCAACTTGTGTCCAGATGTCTACAGAACTGGACATCATGTCTTGATACCAATTCTGTTTACACAGGTTACTTATCCCATAAGGGATATCCAAAAATTTAACAAGACCAATACTGACCATTCTTTTGACGTTATGAAAATGTGCTGGGGGTTTTACCTGCAAGGGATACATAGTTTGCAATCCTGAAACTGCCTAGGGTGACACTGCCTACTACATATGAGTAGTGGTCACTATCTGTAGATGTGGCTGCGCCAAGCTAGTAGGCCAAGTATGGCTGAATTTGGTGGACGTTCAGGTATGGGGGCGGGTTGTGTGCTGTGGAAGGGATGTTGGGTATTCCATTATGCATCCAGGTGTGTTGCATTTGATTTGGCTGGTTCCATCAGGACCAATCTGTGGGTATGTGCCAGTGACATTTCTGTACATTTGTATCACACATTTTAATATTCATATGTTTGTGGGATTGTGTTCTACAGTTTGGCCTGTCTGGTTGTATTGCAGATGTGTATACATGTTCTTTGTGTTTCTTTCTGATTCACCCGCTGCTCGCTCATACACCTCCAGTTCACCTATTCTGCATACAACACAGTCTCGCCTTTGAGGATTATACCATTAACCCCCCCCCACACACACACACACACACACACACACACATATTCCTGACACTCCATCCATCACTGCTTTGGTTGATGGCCCATGACATGGTCAAGGTAAAACATTGCATACACTACATATGTCAGGTACCTGTATGGTTGTGTGGGCTACCCTGGCATGTTTCACCTTCCACATGCTATACATCACACACATAGGTACACGCCCATACTTAACTTTCATGACATGGTTGGTACACCTGGGTAATACCCGTTCAACTGTGACACATCCTGACAAGTATGGCTTGGACTGCATATGTGCGGATTTTGGCCGACTGTTCTGATCATTGGTAGGATGCCACCTTTTCCTATGTCCAGGATGGGATATATTTCAGACACATATCTGATTGTACTGGACAACACGTACCCACAGTCAACGCTATGGATAATACTGTTCCTTTAAGCTTACATGCTGCCTTATTGTTGTAGCAGTTTATATGCTCCTTCTGTTTCATTTACATGCTTATTCTACTTCCTGTCACATATGGTATGTTAAATACGGACATACCTATTGTATGTGACTATTACATGCATTGTGGGATATAATTCTGTCATATGGTTGCTAGATATTTACATTTATCGTGGATTTGTTATGGACACATCTACCCAGCAGTGTACTCTCCCTCACAATATGGGTCAGCTGGTGACTCTGACCATTGGGCTGGACGTACCTATTGGCGGCGCGCTAACATGATGCGTTTCACTTCCATTTGGTATAACTATCTACACTGCGTTGGACTATGGGCACAAGGTTTTCAATGTCATTTGTTTGAGGGATAGGGACCCGTTATTCCCTACCGTGCATTTGTGTTTGCTTCTTCATTTTGTGTTCGCAGGAACTGTCTTGCATGCTTTGCATACATTTCAGTATCCACGGACAATGACAGATGTGATTACTATTGCTTGCAAATTGTTATATGCAAGCATTTTAGGTTGCACGTCGACAGCTGACATTTCCACGCCTCCATGCAGCACTTTGACACGCCCTATGCACTCACACTCCTTTCCTATGCACGTGACTGTGGCGGCAGCGCGCCTTCATTAATATGCATTTGACTCTACTGCGTCATCTTCACACCACACGGTCGGCGCAAGCCTAACGCTGGCCTTGCGCTGAGCTTTATGAATCCCGGGGAAAGTGTTTATTGAAAATAAGGCAGTGGCAATAATCTTTTATTGTTTTAGAACATTTTTTAACAATTTTTATTTTCAATAATGTTTTTTTTAAACAATTTAAGTTCTGTATAGGTTGAAATTATTAGGCCTAATTGGATAGTTGTTCTAGTTATGTGACCTAATTGGTGTATTTATATAGGTGTTGAGTAAGTCATGGTTATTCTGATGAAGTGCTTGATTTAATAAAGAATGAAAGTGCTGGCTCTATTTAATGTCTCCTGGAGTTGTATGTTGT
Organism: Protopterus annectens; assembly: GCF_019279795.1. Lineage (NCBI taxonomy): Eukaryota > Metazoa > Chordata > Ceratodontiformes > Protopteridae > Protopterus > Protopterus annectens. The sequence continues at coordinate 1,176,812,562 of NC_056733.1, read as the reverse complement.
GGTTGAAAAGCAGTTGTTACTTTTTCCAAGTTAAGGTTTGAGCTGTTGAAAAAGTGAAAGGAAACAGTAAACCATTCTGGTGGTCCACATGCAGAAATAAACAATATGGTAAGAGAAAAAAAATTCATAAGAGCATATATAACAAAACTACAGACCTATAAATCAAGGTTAACATAAAAGGATTATTCAAGGTACTGAAAACCACCATCGGATAAAGTAATGTTTACCATGAATTTATGGTAATACCTACTCTGATGTATTGGATATCATATTTATCTTGCCAAACAAATTCAGTGCTAACTTTATCCCAAGAGACATCTGTACGAAACCCACATACACCTAAGAACCTAAAACCCTCCATCATCACAAAAAAGCACTTTTTAAAATTACTTTCCAAAACAAACAAAAAGTACATGCGTTATGGGATCTAATAATATACCAGGATACCTACTAAACAGCACTGGTGGGCCTGCTCCTGCACCTATTCAACCTGAACTAAACCATTGGCTTTGTCCCCGAGGTTTGGCACAAAGCAGTTGTGATGTCTCTTCATAAGGGTGGCACCACCACAGATCCCATGGATTACAGACCCATCAGCCTGACAAGCCTCATAGCAACTATAAGATTGAATGGACTTTTTTATTCCATGCTGTATGCAACTATTTTATTGTGCACAGCTTTTCTCCCCAGACATCTTTTAAAAAGGGAGTAATTTAACACAGTTAGACAAATAGGACATTGTATAATGCAGGCTCACATGATAACAGACATAATGGAATATTGCAAAATAGGATGTGATACAAAGAAAAGATAACTGACTTTCATTATTGTCTGAACTACTGGTGTCATTCTAAAGGGATCCAACTGGAGCATATAGTGTAGACAGTTAATGGATACTGCACATCAGCTAATTAGTCCAATCAGAGTACAAACTGTGAACTGATTTAATAGACTAGTTTACCCTTCCAACAATCTAATGATTTTCTAAAAATGTTTAATGATTTAATTTTCATTATTTCTAGCAGTAACTCATTTTGAATCCTAACTAAGGATTGGGTAATAAATTTCATCCTAAAAGAGGTTCTACAAGTGTCCATTAATTATGTATAACCACTACACTTAGAATTATAGTTATTATTCAAGATTGCAGCATTCAACAAAATTCTTAGTTCCTTTTCATGAAGTGCTTTGTAGGTCAGACATAACTTCCTATGAAGATATTTATATTTTATACAATACACTTCTGCCAGTTCAAGCCAAGCATGATATGGAAAGGATGATTGTCTTAATTATTTTTCAAATTTTCATTTGCATATTCTCTAATAATAATAATATATCAGTCTTTGTATGTGTGTAAAATAAATAATTATACTCCAAAATAGGTCTTACATATGCTGCAAAGAGTTTTGTGAGGAGAATGTGACCATGAATGGAGAAATGTGTTTACACACGCAAGATATTCTCACATAATTACTTTTCGCAAATTGAAAATTCACCTTAGATTTGAAGTTGTTACTAATTCTGACAAGATCCTTGTATTCAATAAAAGTGGTAGTTCAACACCACCAAAACTATTTTTAAATACAATATCACAATGGCCAATGAACATAATTCCACTCTAATCCTTATTAATATTTGAAGCAGGCATTCTAGAGACTGACAGAAAAAATATTAATATTGTTATTGGAATTATTTCAATTACTTTATAGTGATTAAGACCCTGATTTTGATATAATCTGCAAATGTTGATGTCCAACTGATCTTTCTGGGTGGTAGCAGGGAGAAAACAATATTAAACAAAATAGTTTCTAATACAGATTTAAACCCAGGCTGCTTTGCTTGAGATGGCTTGCATCTCTCTTGCCTTATGGCTTCCACATATTAAGCAAGACTTTTTCTTCCCTCATAGTGGCTTTTTAAGCAACTTCAGTCTCTTCAAATTATCTATGTAGCCAATCAAAATCAAAAGAATATTAAGCTGGAATTTCTCAATGTTGGAAGCCTTAAAAAGTTGCACTCCTTATAGGTATTCCTAACCTTAGAAAATATAGATATAAATAGTTAGGTATTCTTAACCTTAGAAAATGTAGATATATATAAATAGTTAGGTATTCCTAACCTTAAAAATGTAGATACATAAATAGTTAGATATTCATAACCTTAGAAAATATAGATATAAATAGTTGGTTATTCCTAACCTTAGAAAATGTAGATATATAAATAGTTGGGTATTCCTAACCTTAGACAATATAGATATAAATAGTTAGGTATTCCTAACCTTAGAAAATATATTATAGATATAAATAGTTAAGTATTTCTAACCTTAGAAAATGTAGATATAAATAGTTAGGTATTTTTAACCTTAGAAAATATAGATATAAACAGTTGGGTATTCCTAACCTTAGAAAGTGTAGATATAGAAATAGTTAGGTATTCCTAACCTTAGAAACTGTAGATATAAATAGTTAGGTATTCCTAACCTTAGAAAATGTAGTTATAAATAGTTAGGTATTCCTAACCTTAGAAAATGTAGATATATAAGATGCTAGGTATTCCTAACCTTAGAAAATATAGATATTTAAATAGTTAGGTATTCCTAACATTATTAAATATAGATATATAAATAATTAGGTATTCCTAACCTTGAAAAATACAGATATATAAATAGTTACTGAAACATGTTTTAGAACAGTGATAGCAGCAATGCAGTACAGTGATTTAATGCCTCTTATATTTTGAGACCCACAAACAAACTGAAAGGTGTAGCTGGAGATGGTGTATCTATGCTCTTAAGAAGTCGTTTCACAGACAGACTCATAATGCGAGACAATAATCTTGAATTCCTCCACATCATTCTCATCATAGACAATATCCAGCATCACATCATTTTCAATTACCGTACACCCATTATAGGCCTAACTAACCACAAGGCCTCTCTAAAAAAATTAACATCCTTTACTCTAGAACCCAGCACTATCCTCTTGGGTAACTTCAACTACCCCTCAATTGATTATAGAACCTATGCTACCACAAATAAAAGATGCACAAAGATTCTTAGACTTCATTAATGCCACTCCCTTAGACCAACTAGTCCAAGCCCAAATCACTGGTCATATCTGACCATCATGCAGTAACACTTGCCTTAAGTGCATCACCAGAGTTACCTCATAAACCCTCCATCTTCCAAGACTACTCCAAAGCAAATCTGCTTCACTTAACTGATGACCTAATGACATTCAAATACCCTCCTCACCCAAATGAATTAAGATTTGAATGGGTTTCTGGTTATTCATACTGAGCTGAACAGAGGAGGGGACACATCCCCACTCTGTGTTGAGATTTCAGATGACTAGAGGCTTCTGAGATTGCTAAAAAACCATAAGTTGCCTGTTTTCTTGCTTAGTTTTCTATTTGTTGTTTATTCTTATAATTTATTACACTTTTTATTGTCTGCTGCCAACTTTTACTGTATATTATTACTATAAACAAACTGCACTGTTGTATTTCAACTGTATGCCTTACTGGGTCTGTTAAACCATTTTAGTTATTGTTTTCACTGTTTGTAAAGCATTCTTAGCTTTTTTCACTGGTTAGAGGTAGTAACTGGCAATTTTCTCCTTTTGTTAAGCATCTGTATGCTTGTTCTGATTTTCCTGCCAATAAGTGTATCATACAACTGATTTGTTTGCAGTTAAAATATTCCTCTAGTGTCTCCTTGGTCTTTTTTGTTTAAAACTTTTATTTAGTGTCTCACTGCTGTTTTTCTGCTGTGTCAAACATTTCTCTAGTGTTTTCTGCCTAAAATAGTGTAGCTAATAGTTGTAGCATAGTCCAGATTCAGGGTTGCTGTTTCTGGGCCTGGTTGTTTATTTGTAGTGGCTGTTTCTTCTGAGCAGATTTTCAAGGCCATCTTGGTTTAGAAAGGGCCCTTCTGCACTCTCTGCACTCTAATGAGAGGGTTGTTGCTGATTGGTCCCTGGCTGGTAAAGGTTGTCTGATCTAGGGCTTGGAGTAAGCACTTCATTGGTTCTTTTGAGTTTTTTTTTAAAGTTATTTCAGGCTTTAACCTTCTGGTATTTACCCCCACCATTGAGTAGGTTTCTGCTTGTTTGCTCATTGCCCAGCACCATAGACTGCCACACAATTATGTGCCACAGCTGGACAGATAATTGTTACAAATTTTCTCTTAGATACAGCTGTATCCCAAAGGATTATTTCCTCATATTTAGCACATTTCTGGACAAATAGGTCAGATTTCTGTATTTCAAGAATCTTCTATGTTTTTGAGGTTTTTAAACCCCGTGTTTGTACTGGTTTGTTCTTGTTTGTACATCACACACCACAACTGCACTGTTTTTAACCTACTGTGAGGTATTCCAGCTACAAATATTCCCTTAGTAGCACTTGTGTCATCACCTAGTAGTGCTCCGCTTGACCTTCCACCCTTTACCCTCTTACCTCTCTCTGGCCTCTTTCCCTTAGATTTTGATTAATATGGATGGACATTTCCCTATGGTTTCTCCTGCCAGTTTGGTTGATATGGGCATCCTGGGACAGTGTAGCAACTGCCTCATGTACACGGACAACCTTCTACTATTACCACCTAGGAACACAATTTGTGAGAGATGGAATTATATTAAGAGCCTAGAGTCTATGCTCTCTCCCTCACAAGTCAGTATGTCTGGAACCGAGAAGGTTGTCAACACAAACACTACACCTACACAACACACACACAGACATATGGAGAGGTCCTCAACAAATACATTCCCAAACAAAAGATACCTCCAAGGCAAAAACACACATGAACTCCACTGTCCACCACACCACACACCACGCATAGTCCACATACCTGTGTTTCACAGCCACTAAGGCCTATTCATAAACCCAACATATTAATCACAGGAGACTCCATTGTGAGACACACAGATGTGCCCCTCACCAGGCTGGATAAGGAGAAAGTGTCACGGTTAGTTGTTTATCAAGTGCCAGAATCCACCATATCACTCATGCACTCAAGTCTTTCAACAACAGGTACTGTTATAACTCTGTCATAGTCCATGTTGGTGTGAATGACTTGAGATGTACCTCCCTGGACTATATGAAGAGAGACATGATCAAGCTCAATTAATGTGTGTCCCGGGCAGGTATGTTCCTAGCCTTAAGCAGCATTCTACTGTCACCCAGAATGATGCCTCAATACAAACAGAAAATTATTGATTTTAATAATTAGCTTAGTTTCTGTGTCATTCCAAGGGGATTCAGTACCTGACAGCCTGGGGAACACATGATCGACAGACCACGATGCTTTGCCAGAGATTTTCTGCATCTGTCTTCCTTGGGCTTCAGGCTTCTGGCAAACGATCTTGCCTCCCCATAGTGTCTTTTTTAGGCAATGCCATGAGATTAAAACTACCAACATGAAAATTTCATCAAAATACAAATTAAAGATCATGCTGCTAAATGTTAAGAGTCTAAACATGAAACTGTACTCATTGTAAGCATTCTTAACTTTGGAAGATACTGACATTTGTGCAGTCACAGAAACTTGGTTCAAAGCTGCAGACAGCACCCCAGCCATACCAGGTTACTTATTGTATCATACATTCAGACCCCAAACAATGGGCAGTAAAGCAAAAGGAGGTGGAGTTGCAATATATATTAAAGACATACACACCTCCAGTCTGGTCAAACAGTATGACATACAGGAGACACTCCAGGTGCAGTTAACCATTGACAAGACCCCTATTCAAATCATAGCTAGCTACAGGTCCCAACTTTGACTCAGGATGTCCACTCCACATATCTGGACCTCTTCAAATCTATGAAGATGCAACTCTTTACCCTGATCCTGGGTGATTTTGACTATCCAAACATAGATTGGAAGAACTACTCATGCCAAAACACAAATGCCCAGAGATTCCTTGATTTTGTCAATGCAAATGTCTTGGACCAGCTGATTGATACCCCCACAGGAGGTGATAATATCTTGGACTTGGTATTAACTAACATGAGTAACCACTGCACCACCCCTACAGTGTCATCCTCACTGGTAGGATCAACCACAAAGTGGTCACTTTCAAAGTCACCATCTCCCCGACCCCATCCCAGCTAGGGTCAAACAAAAAAAACTTCTCCAAAGATGATTACAATATCCCGGGGGAAGGTTTAAACAGTTGCAAGGCCTCCATAGGAAATGTCACATATATCCAGACCTACACCAAAGTACTATACGAGCATTTATATAACTGCATGGAATCAGGAATACCAGAAAGGATGAAATCATCCTCCCAAAGGAAGAGTAAACCTGTCTGGAGGACATCTGTAATAAATAAACTCTATAATAAAAGGAAAAACAAATTGCTGTCCAAGACCAAGAAGGAGCAGGTGCCTAACTGCAAACAATCTCTCCTTAACCTAAACAAGCAAATACAAGTACTAGTGAAATCCTCCAATGAAAACTTTGAGTCAAACTGGCCACATCTACTAAAAACAATCACAAGGAATTCTTCACATATGTCCACAATCTCAAAGGAAGCACTCAGATCTACTCAGAACTAGTGGTCAAGCAGTCAGGTTCAGTGAAAACTTCAACCCTCTGTTCCCCTATCAGTAAATCAGGACATCACCAGGACCTTGCCCCTCCCCTTATCCCTACGAAGCAAGTCATCATTGCCCTCTCAAAGGCAAAAAATACAGCCTCCATGGGACCCAATAACATCCCAGGCTGCATCCTACATGAACTCAGGCAGGAACTTGCAGCACTATTAGGCACCCTGTTCAACCAAAGACTGAGTCCCGGCTTCATCCCAGCCAAGTAGAGGACAGCCACTGTCTTCCCTTTGCACAAAGGTGGAGAGTCCACCGATCCAGGAAAATATAGACCCATCAGCCTACCTAGCATGATCTGCAAGGCCATGGAAAGGATTTTCATGTACCTCATTAACAAGGACATTAGCAACCTCCAAACACTTGATCCCACACAGTTTGCTTTCATCAAGGGGAGGTCATGCCTGTTAAATTTGGTTGATTCTTTGAGACAGTCACCAAAGCCATGGATGAGGGGAAGACGGTGCACATTGACCTGGGCCAAGCCTTCAATACTATTCCCCACTCAGGTATAATAGATAAACTCTCTCAACTAGGCATCAACCCGTATGTTACCATATGGGTAGCAAACTGGCTCACTGAGAGAACCCACTTAGTGAAAATAGGGGAAGCCACCTCTAGCAGTAGACCCATAATGAGTGGTGTACCCAGTGATTTGTCTTGGGGCCTCTGTTGTTTGGGGTATACTTTTCTGAGGTGCAGGCCAAAGCCAGTGGGCTGTGGCTGACCAGGTTTGCAGATGGCTGTAAGCTGGGCAATGTCATCAATTCCCCTAGTGATGTGAACATCCTTCAAGAGGGTCTCACCCAAACAAATAACTTGTGCCAGAAACATGACCTCAAACTAAATGCCAAAAAATGCATCATCACCCCCTTTAGTGAGAGGAACATCTGCACAAATTATAACATTAATAACAAGGTCCTAAGCACTCAATCAGTCGTGAGGGACTTGGGCACCCACGTTGATAGCAAACTGACTTTTGATCATCATATTGCCTTAGTTGTATGGAAAGCTTTCTACATGGCCCACCTCATTAGTAAGCATATCTCATGCAGAAACAAGGAAGTGATAACATCCCTGTATTCTTCCCTTACAAGACCCAATATTGAGTAAAGTACTCCTTTCAGCATGTACCTCACAAATTACATGCAGCAGGTGGACAGACCACAGAGATTCTTCACCAGGAGAATCAGGAGCCTCAAACATTTACTATACACATGCTAAGAGCCCTGTCCCTCTATTCAGTCTCATACAGACTCCTCAGAGGTGACCGTTGTCTGGCATGCATAGCAATCTCAGACCCCGCCTTGATAGGATTACTGCATATCCGCAAGTCAAGCTCCACTCGAGTAACCCACACATGTGACCTCAACCTGGTCTGTGGCATTAACAGGACTTGTTGGTGGGACAGATTTGTGTTCAAGAGACTCCCCCTTCTATGAACAGACTTTGTCTCTACGTCAAGCAGATTACCTCATTAACCCTTTTAAAGGTCAGCCTGGATAAATGGATGGGGAACAGAATATTCACCACTGGGATTCCACCTGTGTCCCTGCTGGACAGGGGCATCGGGTACTGACTTGTCAGAACATGGGCTAAATTCTTGACTAGGCTTGTAAGGGCCTCAGGGCCAATAGCCTAATACATTCCTATGATCCTAACATCACACATGTCCATATTCTCAGATATGGTCTATGCCCACCTCCAGGTTTGCATTCAGGCTGTGGTCCCCATAAGACAAAGAGAAAAATTTAATAACAAATAGACTTGGTGGGACCTTAGTATTATTAAAGGATATAATAAGAGGAAGAATCTCATAACTCATAAAAGCAAAATTATCACCATAGCTAAAGAAGAACTCAAAAAGATTAACAAAGAACTTAGAAGCAAATCCTTCAAAAGGAAGTATGAACTTAGACTTGCTTTCCATGCTAAGGACAATCACAATGTTTTCTTTAGCTACATCAGGAAGCTAAGAAATAATAGCCAACAATGTTGAGAGTTAAGACAAAATAACTGTACATACTTATCCCTTGAGGATGTAGCCAACAGATTAGTAGACAATCCAAGAACACTGATTGACCCAAGGAAGGCATGACTCTCTAGGTTAAAAACTTAATTTATTGTAGGTCATAAGTGCTTTCCCACTTACTGCTGCTTCATCAGATAACAACCACATTAAACCAAAGCTGGTTTGTAAAACAGAGAAGTCAAACAGTATAAAGTCACATGATCACAGGATTTAAAGAAATAAAGCTAAAATATATGCTATTGAAACAGCACACGAAAACATGCAAATATAAATGCAACATAAAAACTACATAAAATGTTTTTATAAAACTTCCTATAAGCAGGTAAAAAATACTGATTTAGCTAACAAGAAAAACAAGCATATATAATTGCAGATGCAAAGGCAAATACTCTCATCTGGCTAGTGGTCTTGACTTCACTTTGGGTTTAATGGGTGCAAACTCATTCAACCCATGCCTAAAATCTCCCCTCAGCCTGATAATCCACTTAGCTTCCATCTGTTCTGTTTGATTCCTTATATCTCCACCCCTTATAATCTCAAAGACTCTACCAATAACAAGAAATTTGGATGTGTGCTTAGAGTCAGTAGCCAGTACATGTTTTGACAAAGCACTAGATGTGCTTCCCTTTTGTATATAATAAACATGCTCCTTTATTCTCTCCCTTAAAGCTCTATCAGTCTTTCCTATATACAATTTGAAACATTCCTTACAGCAGGCTACATAAACAACATATTCCGTACTGCAAGTAGCAAATATATGAAACTCATAGTCCCTTTTTTTTGGTCTGGATGTGTACATTTTGCACTGCTATCAATGTATGAGCACATTGAACACTTACTATAAGGCATCATAACTTTATTCCTATGCTGCACAGAATCCATGATGGGGTAAAAGAGCTGCCTTTTCAGTGATTTCATGTTTTTAAAAAGGATACTGGGAGTAGTGTCTATCAACTTACTGATATCACGGTCCATTGTTAAAATTCCCCAATGTCTCTTAATAACATTCATATAGGAAGAAACATCAGAAGAATAATATAAGGGAACTCTAAGTTTATAGTCCTTTATTTTATTCTTCATTGCCTGGTGTGTTCTAGAAAAATAAGGTTCAGCTGTACTAGAGCTAAGAGACTGAATCTCACCTATGTTTCTTAAAATATTATGTACATCATAACCTCTATCAACCAGTTCAGTGTGTAAAATGTTAAATTGGTTGTCAAAATCACTGTTCCGAACATTAAGCCTAGAAGCTCTAAATATTTGATTCCGGACAACATTCTGAAAAATGTGAGAGGGGGGTGCATGCTGTCTCTACTTAAACTATTTAACATGATAATACTTCCTATATAATCCAGTAAACAAACCCCCATCACCATCCATCTCTACAGTGACATCCAAAAAACTATTTTACTAGAGGACACATTAGAAGTAAATCTTAAAAATGTTGTAGTATTGTTAAAATATTTGTCAAATTCCCTGAGTTTGTCTTCTGTTCCATTCCACAGAAGAAGCAAATCATCCATGAACCTTCTATAAAATACTTGTTGTTTATAGGGTCCATTGAAAATATATTTTTCCTCTCATATGGCAATGACCGAATTGGCATAGCTGTTGGCATAAGATGTATGCCTGTATACCGGCATATGGGCTTCATTAGCAAACACGGAGCTTCTCGTGTTTAATGCGAACACAAGAAGTCTGTGTTAGTCAATTTTGATTGGCCAACAGCATACCAGGTATACAGTAGATTGTTCCAATCAAAAAAACAAACAAAGCGGAGGCTGGCCGGGATTTAAACCGGCAGGGCGGGACTCGGGATCAGGCTGCTAAATAAATAGATCTCGGACAGTCCCGCCCAAATAGGGACGTCTGGCAACCCTGATGGGAAGTAAAGGATCTTTTACTAAAAAACAGTCAGGTAGTTCCTTCTGTAATAATTTCTGTTGATATAACTTATTCAGTGTGCATCTAATGTTAATTTCCATCTGTTTGACATTATTTTTACTAAAAAAACAAATAAAATGTATCATCTTTAAGTAACTTGTTCATAGCCTCATTGTACCAGACCAAATCTAAAACTACTATCAGCCCACTCTTATCTGCAGGCCTGATTATGTCAAAGTTGTTCTGATGTTGCTTCAGAGCTAAATGCTATTCTTTAATTAAATTATAATTCCTATGAATTCTGCTTTTCAATTCCTTTAACTTATAAATATCCCAAATACACAGTTTCTCAAACACATTAATAAGGGAATTTACAGCAGGCACAAATGTGCTAGGTTTTCTGAAGCAGTTAGATTCAGTATAACATTCATTAATATCATTGTATAGCGGTTTTAAAGTAAGATTTCTAGCAAAATGTTTCACATCGAAAATAACATCACTATAATCAGAATACCTTGCAGGTAAAAAAGAAAGTCCTTTCTTTAACACATTATGTTCACATTCAGTAAGACTGTAGGTGGATAAGTTCCAAACTAGGTGATTTCTTTCTTCATAAACGCCTTCTTGATATTTGGTGTCCCTATAAGATCCTCCTCGGGCTTCCTCTTCTGTCTGGCCCGACTTAGTGAGCATGTTTGCATGTTTGCTTGTTTTGATGGCTCCAATCCTTTATAGGCAGAGGGAACAGAAGTCTGTGTGAGCCTAAAGGGTGTGAGGCTCCAGAAACAAACAAATGACTCTGCAAGTGCATTGTTGACAACAGCACCTTCTGTCCTATGCACTTGTGCTGTAACAGTAAAAGTTTTCTTCCTGGCCCCAAGATCCTTAGCTGCTACACTATTCTGCCTGGATACAGCTGATGTCAACTGAAAACTACTGGCAGAGTGCACCACTGTTTTGACTGAAGGAATAGTTTCTTTAGTTACAGCCGTTTGAGTAGTTGCCATAGTATCAATGGGCTCTATACTCTCAGACACACCTTCCTTTGATTCACTATAGCATGGCCATGTAAAAACATCCCTTGTTAATTTTTATGCTTGATTTTAACCAATTTAACCAATTTACGTTCATATACAGAAATATTGTCAGTAAGCTCAAGCATGTATCTGTCAACCGACTCTATTTGAAACAAATTAAGCAGCTCTGTGTACTGTTGCTCTAGTGCACGCATCAACTGTTCTATTTCTATTCAGTACTGCAGCAAATGTTAACCTTCTGCCATTCAGTTAATAACCCCACATCTGAGTCTGCCTGCGCTGGCATCTTTAACACCGGCAGGCCTCTCGGAATTATTTCTTCCTTTACACAGACTTGCAAATGGTATGACTGATACTGCAAATGTTTGAGCTTAAAAAGATTTTTCTCTATAGAAATATAAATTGGATCCATCTGTGGTCTTGGATTATTTTCTTTTATTTTTGTTGGACTCTGCTGCTCTGGGATGTTGGTGGTAGTTTTTCTTTTGCTTCTTACATATTAATAGACTTCATCTCAAACTTTACTCCCTTATCTCTGCTTAATTATCTTCAACATACTAGTATGCCTATGTTACCCCTTTCAATCACATCTGAGTAAGTCCTAAATGCTCCATCCAAGGCTAAGAACACTAGCTTTGTGGGCTAGGATAATGTGTCAGATTGTCTTCTTGCCAGTACCAGACATTGTCTGGCTGATTCATTAAGTCTATTCAGTTTTAGCTTCTTCATCGGATTTGTGCTAGAGGTATGATGAAATGATATAGTAATTCCACTCCACAAAGGGTACCCACTCCTGATTTCCAAAACTATAAACACATAAGCCTTACCAGTTTTTTCTGTAAGATGTTAAGAGTGCATTATTATGGAACTCATTAATAGACATAGGTAGTATTCAAATCCTGAACCCAAGCCACTTTGGATTTGTTAAAGGCAGATTCTGCCTCCTACACCTGGTAGACTTTTTTGAACAAGTCATTGAGGCACTGGACTCAGGGAAATCAATTCATGGTGAGCAGCTGTACTTGGTCAAAGCCTTTGATACCATTCCACATTCTGGTATTAGTGATAAACTAATCCAACTAAATATAAAACCTTATGTTACCCCCTGCATAGTAAACTTCTTCACCAAAAGAACCCAGTCATTAGTGCTGGAGACACACTCTCAACCAAGAAAGTAGTTACTGGTGGTTTTTCCTATGAAAATGTACTTCTACCACTCTTATTTGGTATCTACTTTTCTGATGTCAAGGTTGACATCAAGGGGCTGGTGACTAATGTTGCTGCCAACTTGGGCTTGGCATAAACACCCCAGCTGAGCACTGGATTCTCCAGCAGGGACTAACAAATACTAATATGAAGACTAGACCACAGCCTCAAACTAAATGCCAAGAAAATACAACATTATATTCTTTGGCAAGCACAGGCAGCCATGGTCCTATCACATAGATACCCCCCCCATAAAAAAAATGACAAATTAACTGGCCTTTCAGTGACAATGAACTATCCTTTGACTTCCATGTTACCACTGATAGTAAATCCATATATATATATATATATATATATATATATATATATATATAAATATAAAACTATATCTAGCAATATATATATATATATATATATATATATATATATATATATATATATATATGTGTGTGTGTGTGTGTGTGTGTGTGTGTGTGCGTGTGTTATATATTATATTCTGATCCTGGTGAGAGTAGGAGCAGAGTACATTCATTCCTGACTCTTTCTGTTTGGAGAGTGAGTGTCTGTCCTTAATGTACCTGATTGGTCTGGTTGCTATTTGAGGTATCAACTAGAAAAAAGCTACACGCCTGCAGACCCTTGCAACATCTGGAACAAGACTGTGGATCACCAAACAGGCCATGGCCTACTTCTCTTCCTGGGATTGGTGCTAACATTTTGCTTCTGGTGAGAGAAGAAGCAAAGGAGTATTGTATCCCAAAAGAGTGAAGCTGTGCTGAAACCAGCATTAGCAGTAGCCAGGCAGTAGCCATTCATGTGACTCCCCTCTTTTCATTTTTCTTGACAAACTAATTCTTTATGTTCAGTAAGTACTGCTTGATTTCTTCCTAACTTTAGAATATCTGCCTAAATACTTCATCCTTAAATTTTCAGGGTCTATGTATTAGTTTCCCCTCAAGTGTTTGGCAGTACTCTGTACAGACTCAGACACTTTGAGTGACATTTTTCCTGTAAAAGGCTTCAGTACTTAATATATTGAGCTCATATCCTGGCATGTCTAAAGGTCAGTTCCCTGTGCTTTTTCCTGTCAACCTGGTGAACTTGGGCATCCTGAGGCAATGTAGCAACTGCCTCATGTAGACAGACAACCCTCTCTTCTTACCTCCCAACACTATGACTTGTGAGAGATGCACACATATATAGCCAAATTGGAAGCCAAACACTCTCCAGCCAAGACTGGATTAGCCAGTCAAGAGGAGAAGGTTGACACCTGCACCACACCACATTCAGCACATAGTCCTACAGAAATTACATCACATCATGTCCCACTCACTAGGTTGAATAAGGAGAAAGTTACAGTCAGCTGCCTGTCAGGTGTCAGGATCCGCCACATAACGCACGCACTTAGGTCACTCCACAACAGGTACAAATATGACTCTGTCATTGTCCATGTTGGTGTGAATGGCCTGAGATGTACCTCCCTGGACTACATGAAAAGAGACATAGAGGGGCTTTCAGATCTTGTAGCCCAGGCAGGTATGACCCTAGCTCTGAGTAGCATTCTACCATCACCCAGGATGATACCACAGTACAAGCAGAAAATGATAAGACTTCAACAATTGGCTACGTTTCCGGTGTCATTCTAAGGGGATCCAGTATCTGCCTGGGATGACATGATCGACAGACCTCGATGCTTTTCCAGAGATGGCCTGCACCTGTCACCCCAGGGATTCCAGATACTGGCCAAGGCTCTTGCCACCCCTATAGTGCCTTTTTTAGGCAATGTCCCGAAGACAAAATTATCACCATAACAGCTACAAGCAAACAAAATCGGAGGGTTATGCTACTCAGTGCTAGAAGTCTAAATCTCAAAATGCACACCGTTGAAGCACTCCTTAAAATCGACATCGACATCTGTGACCGAGACCTGGTTCAAGGCTCTGGAGAGCACCCCAGCACTACCAGGCTATAATTCATATCACACCTTTTGGCCCCTAAACCTAGACCGAAGCACTAATGGAAGTGGTGTCTCCATATTCATAAAGGATATGCACACCTCCAGACTAGTAGCCCAACATAACGCATCAGAGATACTTCAGGTACAACTAACACTGGGTAAAACTGCAATCCAGATTGTAGCCTGCTATAGATCACCCACCATGTCCCATGACTCCCACTCCACATAAACACACTGGAAAATATTAGAGTACAACCCAATACCCTTATACTGGGAGACTTTAACTACCCCTCCATTAACTGGGAAAATTACTCATGTACCAACACACTTGCTCAATGTTTTTTGGAATTCATTAATTCCATCACCTGGACCAACCCATTCTTAACCCCACCAGGGGTTAGAAACATCCTTGACCTGGTCATTACTAACATGGGTGACCATTGCTCTACACAAGTAATCAACTCCTCCCTGGTCAGATCTGACCACAAGCTAATCACCATGGATATCCACATCCCACCCTCACCCCCCCAAAGGAAACCACTGTAAAAAAAACTTCTCCAAAGCCAATTTTGGGCTTCTAAAAACAGAGGTGGCTAACTTCACGACACCCATGCAAATGGAAAATAGGTGCATGACTGCTGAATCATACACCAATGCACTGAATGAGCACATACACAAGGACATGGAATGGGCCATACCAAACAGAACCAAGATGCTCTCCTCCAAAAAAGGAAGCCAATCTGGTGGTCCCCCACCATAAACAAACTCTATAACAGAAGGAAAAAACTGTTGCAGAAAAGGGTGAATTCCCAAGACTGGAAAAACTCCCTTGTTAGCCTCAGCAAAAAACTGAGATCCCTCGTCAAATCCTCTAAAGCTAGCTACAAAAACAAAATTGCTGCAGATTCTAAAGACAACCACAAGGCATTCTATAGTTATGTCAAGAATCTACATGGCAATATTCAGATCTGCTCTGAGTTACAGCACAATGGCAATGCATATACAGAACCAAATGATATTGCTAACATATTGGCCAACAGATTCAGTGCGAATTTTACCCCCCTTTCACCCCCTAAAGGGCCTATCACAATACCTGAGGAATGCCAAGTCCCTATTATCACAACTACACAGGTAAAAAAACACACTGTCCAAAACCAAGAATACAGCTTCCATGGCACCTGATAATATCCTTGGCTGTGTTCTGCATGAATTACAAAGTGAACTGGCACTACACCTGAGTACCCTGTTTAATCACAGCCTTATTTCAGGCTTTTTTCCTACCGAATAGTGCACTGCTATGGTCATCCCACTCCACAAAGGGGGAGCGATTACAGACCCTGGGAACCCTGATGAGTCTGATATGTAGGGCTATGTAGTGCATCATCATGGACCTTATAAATAAGGACATAGGGAATCTCCAGACTCTGGACCCCACACAGTTTGGGTTTGTGAAAGGTAGATCATGCCTGCTCAACCTGATAGACTTCTTTGAGTCTGTCACCAGAGCTCTGAATGAGGGCAAGGTAGTTAACATAGCCTACCTAGATCTTGCCAAGGCCTTTGACACCATCCCTCACTTAGGAATCATAGATAGACTGACTAAACTAGGCATAAACCCCTATGTCATAAGATAGGTTGCCAACTGACTCACTAATAGAACCCACACTGTGAAAGTAGCAGCCTCAAATCTGACTACTGACCGATTACAAGTGGTATCCCACAAGGATCAGTCCTAGGTCCTCTCCTGTTTGGCATCTACTTCTCTGAAGTTCAAGCAAACACAAAGGGACTCTGGCTGACCAGGTTCACAGATGATTTGGGAAAAATTTGGTGCCCATGAACTACCACATAGACGGTAGTTCATTAAACACAGAAGGTATGATAAGAAACCTGGGGACACAGATTGACAGCAACCTTTCCTTTGATAACCACATTGCCACTGTAGTCAGAAAGTCCTATATGGCACATCTTATTACAAAAGGTTTCTCATCCAGGAAGAAAGAGGTCATAATCCCTCTCTACTTGTCCCTCATTAGACCTATTATAGAATACAATGCCCCATTTGGTATGTACCTCACTAGATACCTACAACAACTGGAAAGGCCACAAAAATACCTCACTAAGAGAATCTTAGGCCTTAGACACATGCCCTATATAGACAGACTCATAAAACTCCAGCTATACTGTGTCTCTTATCGCCTACTTAGAGGAGATATGTGCTTGACCTGCAAAGCCATGTCTGACCCAGAGCTGCTAGATATGCTACACCTAAAGAAATCCCAATCCCCCTGTGCCACACGCTCCAGGGACCCAAACCTCATTACCAGAATAACAGAACATGCTGGAGGGACAGGTTCCTAACCCAGAGACTTCCCATACTCTGGAACAAACTTCCCATTCACTTCAAGCTGAGCACTTCACTGGCCCTCTTTAAGAGAAATCTTGACGAGTGGATGGGCAATAGAAAGTTCAACCCGGGGATCACTTCAGTGACCTTTCTTGACAGGGGCACTGGGAACTAACTTTTGTCAGCATGTTTGCCAGGTAATCTTCTTGGACTAGGCTTATATAGGCTTCAGGGTCATTAGCCTAGTACACACCTATGAACCTATGAACCTATGAACCTATATATGTATATGACCCCGATATATCTTCTAGATTCAAGGAAGTCATCATCCTTGTCTACTCCTCTTATCCAGCCAATTATAGAGTATAATGTGCCCTTCATTATGTACTATCTAAGCACATGTCCCAAACAGAGAGAGAGAGAGAGCACAGCTTTTCCTTACCAAGACACTCAAGGCCATGTCCATCTTGAGCTATCCTGACCACATTAAAGTGCTTTCACTCTTTCCATGTCCTATTGACTTTTGAGAGGGCATCTCTGCCTAGCACACAGTCTTAAAGGTTCTGGTCTAATGCTAACTCCTATGCTAACTCCTTTATATCAATAAAACTAATAACACCCTCTGGAGAGGAAATAGAGAGAATTAAAAGAAGAGCTGGACACTGCTCAAACATCAGTCATTCATTAAGTCCAGCAAATTTATGAGAAATGACCTACGACATCATTTATCCATAATTACCTTTCTAAGCACAGATCAACATGTTGAAAGCTGCAGTGAAACGGGAAATAACCATAATTAGTATGGAGCTACACATTAACTTTCATATTCACATATCTATAAACACATTCCCGATAATTCATATTACAAGCTTGTGTTCATGTACATAGTACCACACTTATCTCTCAAAAAAGTATAACCTATATGTTACTTAAAACACCTTATTTTATGCTATGCCCATTGGCATAGCCTTTCCTCAATCCCATCCACTTCTCATCCTAATTTGTACCCATGCCTTTAATGCTTTTTGGTTTTTAATTGCTTTTAAACCATAACAATGTTCATAGGACCAAGGCAGAAAATGTAGACATATATTCGCTATGGAGCAGCACACTAGTGATACTTACACAGCTAGGTTAGTGTCTTTGATATGTACTTCAGCAGGCTTAGCATTCAAACTAATCCAGCAGGTTTCTAACTCTTGCAGCTCATTGGGTGAGATATCATGACTATTGAAGTCCATGATGTGTTTTTCTTATGCTTACACTTGTCCCCCCATACCACTTGTTGCTCCCATGTCCTGTGGGGCAACCAGTCTCTGCCTTGCTCTGCCATGGTTTGCTGGATTGGAGATTTGTTTATCTGATGTTTCCCTTCTTTAGTGCAGATGATTTCTGGGTATCTCCATTGACTAGTCAGTCTTGCCTCTTGGTTTCTCAAGTTACCAGCGTAACCATGTCTACATAAAACTGCTTCTTATGGATAAAAAACATATTTTAAGAAAACCTTCAGGTTCAGCTGATACAAGAAATTGAAAGGTGTGTATGCCCTTAGCATTCGGTACAATAGCTTGATATCTTAATCAGACACCATATCCAAGCTCACATGACCATTGCAGGAACAGAGCAATTGCTTTTCATTTATAAAATAATGCTGCACTGTAGCCAGCAACTATTTTAACTGGTTTTATTCTGTACTCTGGTGGAAGCAGAGGGATGATTCAACATATCTGGTTTGGGAACTACTGGTGGAAGGCTTATTGTGTGTTTATGTGATTAGCTGGAAGGCTTAACTGTGCAAATGTCTTTCATCCTTCTGGTATAAAAGCCTTACATTTTTGTAAGACTGTGCTCATTATTTCAGAGCTCTGCTATGCCTGGATTGGGCACCTGTGATTACAAGACCTTGGATTGCATTTATCCATCTTTGGACCTACAAAGTCGATGTAAGTATTTTTGCACTTACTCTATCTCAGTGCTATTTAACAGTTCTGTGCCACATTTATTGATTTTGTTGAATTAATCACTTTTTTCAGCCTGCACTTGTTAAAGAATTGCCATCTGTTTGTTACTGTACTGCTCTCAGGACATTTTAACAGTATGCTGATATTTCCTAACCTCCCTTGATACTGCAAAAGCTCTTCTGAGTTTGCCAAAATAATTCTTAGTTTTGCAAAGTTTTTTCTGCATTTGTAGAAGTTTGTGAACTTATTGCACACATTTTCTGTATTTGGGAACATTTCCCAGGGTTTGTGAACTTATTTATAATGATTTCTGATATTGCAAGAGTTCTGCCTTTTATTGTAAAGCATTTGTTATTGCACTTGAGCTCAAAACCAGTTTTACATTAAAAGTGTTTGTTCTGCACTCTGGTGGAGCAGGGGACTGATTCATAGTTTCATAGGTTCATAGGTTGGTACTACGCTATCGGCCCTAGGGCCTATACAAGCCTAGCCAAACAATTTCCCAGATATTTCTTCCCACAATATTTACTTCTCTGGACCCCTGTCTAGCAGGGTGACTGATGTGATCCCTGGGGTGAATTTCCTATCTCCCATCCAATCATCAAGGTTCCTTTTGAAGAGGGCCAAGGAGGCACTCTGCTTGACATGGATGGGCAGTCTATTCCAGAGTATGGGGAGTCTCTGGGTCAGGAACTTATCCCTCCAGCATGTTTTGTTCATTGTGATGGCAAGGTTTAGATCCCTGGAGCGTGTGGCTCTGAGGGATTGGGATTTCTTTAAGTGGAGCATGTCCAACAGCTCAGGGTTTGACATGGTCTTGTATGTTAAGCAAAGATTGCCTCTGAGTAGACGACATGCAACAGGGTATAGCTGGAGTTTTTTTAGACAGTCAGCATAGGGCATCTGCTTTAGGCATGTGATTCTTTTAGTGAGGTATTTTTGCGGCCTTTCCAGCTATTGCAGATGTCTTGTGAGGTACATACCAAATAGGGCATTGTACTCTATAATGGGCCTAATGAGGGATGAGTACAGTGGGACAATGACCTCCTTTTTTTCTGGATGAAATGCCCTTAGTGATGAGGTGTGCCACATAGAAGGATTTCCTGACTGTTGGGGTGATGGGGTTATCGAAGGTGAGACCATTGTCCACCTCTGTCCCTAAGTCTCTCATCACACTTGTGGTATTTAGTGTACTGCCACCTCTGTGGTAATTCATGGGTACATGTTTTTTCCCAAAGCGGATTACTATACATTTCTTGGCATTAAGCTTGAGCCCATGACTCTGGCACCAAGCATATGTTTCTGTAAGGCCCTTTTGTAGAATATCCACATAATTTGGAGATTCAGTAATGGCTCCCAGTTTGCAGTCGTTTGCAAACTTTGTTAGCCAGAGTCCCTTAGTATTGGCCTGTACTTCAGAGAAGTAGATGCCAAACAAGAGCGGTCCCAGGACTGAACCCTGAGGTGCTCCACTTGTCACTTGTCTGGAGCTGGATTGGGAGTCGTCTACTTTTACAATGTGGGTTCTTTCAGTAAGCCAGTTGGCAACCCATCGAGTGACGTAGGGATTAATGCCCAGCTTAGTAAGTTTATCTATGATTCCAGAGAGGGGGATGGTGTTGAAGGCCTTGGCGAGGTCCAGATAGCTGTGTGGACTGCCTTACCCTCATTCACAGCTCTGGAGACTGATTCAAAGAAGTCAACCAGGTTCAGGAGACAAGATCAGCCCTTCACAAACCCAAACTGGGTGGGGTCCAGTGTTTGAAGGTTGCCAATTCTTTGTTTATAAGTTCCATGATAATGTGTTCCATGCCCTTGCAGATCAGGCTTGTCAGACTGATGGGACGGTAGTTCCTGGGATCCAAGGTGGATCCCCCCTTGTGGCGTAGGATAACTGTAGCTGTGCCCCACTCAGTGGGCACAAAGCCTGCGGTGAGGCTATGATTAAACATGACACTTAAGTGAGGTGCCAGTTCATTTTGTACTTCATGTAGTACACAGCCTGGGATGTCATCTGGTCCCATAGATGCTGTATTCTTAACTTTGGAGAGTGTGGTTTCTACCTGTATGGCCATGATTACCGGAATTTGGCAATCTCTTGGTGTTGAGATGGGCCCTTTAGGGGATGGGGGGGGGGTAAAGCTGACACTAAATCGATCTGCTAGAATATTGGCAATATGCTTGGGATCAGTATATTTAATGCCATTCTGTTGTAGCTCAGAGCAGATCTGAGCATTGCCATTTAGGTTTTTGACATAACTATATAATGCCTTGTGGTTGTCTTTGGAATCTTTGGCAATTTTCTTTTCGTAACTAGCTTTAGAGGATTTTATGAGGGATCTCAGCTTCTTACTGAGGCTGGTAAGGGAGTTTTTTTGCATCTTGGGATTTTCCTCTTTTCTGCAACAGTATCTTCCTTCTGTTGTATAGTTTGTTTATGGCAGGGGACCACCAAATTGGCTTCCTTTTTTTGGAGGAGAGCGTCTTGGTTCTATTTGGGATGGCACGATACATGCATGAGTGGATGTGCTCGTACAGTGCCTTAGTGTAGGATTCAGCAGACGGACTTTCAGCTCCCGTCTGCATGGGTGCCATGACGTTTGTCACTTCTGACTTAAGTAGCATGAAGTTGGCTTTGGAGAAGTTTTTTTACAGAGGTGCCCTTACTGGGGGGTGGGATGTGGATGTCAAGGGTGATTTGCTTATGGTCAGACTTCACCAATGCCCATCCAAGCTCATCCAAGTTGGGAACTGCTGAAGGAAGGCTACCTGTGAGCCTGTTTGATTGGTCTGAGGGTTTAATTGTGTAAAAGTCTTTCAACCTGCTGGTGTAAAAGCTTCATGTTTACCCATCATTCAAACACAGTTACCAGTGCTTTGTATATAAACAAACCTCTCCAATTTAAAATCCTCTATGGGAAATGCTCTCCATAGCTTTCCACTGTTCATAGCTGCTTGAAGAGCTGCCAGTTAGCACAGAGGGCAGCACCACTGCAGGTCATCTTACAGTATACTACTAAACACTCTCACTTGACCTTCAAGTGACTCTCCCCTACTCTTCCCCATCTACTAGAGATCTGGTATAATGGATAGGCACTTTCCTGTCATCTCTGTTTCTAGCTTGGTGGATATGGGCATCCTGAGGCAGTGTAGTAACTGCCTCATGTTCACTGGCAACCATTTAATTTTTGAACAAACAAATACAGTGTGTGAGAGATGTAGATACACAATGTCATTGGAGAGAAAGCTCTCACACCCAAAACACTCACTACCAACACTAAGGAACAAACATATAGAC
Organism: Protopterus annectens; assembly: GCF_019279795.1. Lineage (NCBI taxonomy): Eukaryota > Metazoa > Chordata > Ceratodontiformes > Protopteridae > Protopterus > Protopterus annectens. The sequence goes on along the minus strand of NC_056733.1, from coordinate 1,176,790,234 downwards.
CCACATATGCAGAGATACTCACTTGTAATTTACCCAAAACTCCAAGACTTTCTAAAAACATCTCTTAGTGGCCCCGCACACACTCAAAAAAGATATCACCCCACACAACATATAACTCATGTAAACATAAGTAGCACTGCTTTCAAGCCTATAAGGCAACATGCCACAGAGCAAGACATTCTAGTTTTTGGGGATTCCATTGTAAAACATACTGATGTCCCCCTACCAGACTAAACAAACAGAAGATTACAGTGAGATGTCTCTCTGGAGCTACGATTTGCCAGATCATGCATGCACTTAAGTCTTTAAACCACAAGTACCAGTATGACACAGTCATAGTCAACGTGGGAGTAAATGACCTAATATGTAACTCACTGGACTATATAAAGAGAAAAATGATGGGGCTCTCTGAATTTGTGTCCCAGGCAGTTATGAATTTAGCCTTGAGTAGCATCTTACCTTTACCAATGATGATGCCACATTACCAGCAGAAAATGATTGACTTCAACAATTGGCTTAGTGTCTGGTGTCACAACAAGGGGATCCAATATCTGTCATCCTGGGGAGACATGACTGACAAACCACCATGCTTTGCCAAAGATGGTTTGCACTTGCCACCACTTGGCTTCCAGATATTGGCACAAACTTTCACTCTCCCCATAGTCCCTTTTCTAGGCTGTGCCAAGTTGTTAAACCCTCCAACATAACAAAAATCACTCATGACTACCTAAAGGTACTGCTGCTCAGTGCTAGGAGTTTAAATAACAAACTGCACTCCCTGGATGTACTCCTCACCATGGAGAATGCAGACATATGTGCAGTCACGGGAACATGGTTCAGAACCATGAAAAGCACCCCTGCTATCAAAGGCTACAATGCCTTTCATACATTTTGATCCCTCTCTGCTCAGGATAAAACAAAGGGAGAAAGTGTCTCAGTGTTCATAAAGGACAAGTACACTGCTAGACTGGTCCAACAACATGACTCACTTGAGCTCCTCCATGCCCAACTAACCATAGGTGTGACCCCCATCATATCCTTGCTAGCTACAGATCTCCTAACATGAGTCTGGAAAACCACACCTCCTACCTAATCCTACTAAAAGCTCTTCACATTCAGCCTAACACTATACTTATAGGTGACTTCAACTTGCCCTCCATAAACTGGGGCACATGCATGGCCTGTAATTCACTTGCTCAGAGGTTTTTGAACTTCATCAATGCAAATATCTGGAGCAAATAGTTAGCTCCCCAACTTGAGGTATAAATATCCTAGACCTTGTACTCATGAACATGGGGGATGCTGCTACCTTCCATGCATTAACTCTTCCCTGGTAAGATCTGACCACAAAATGACATCCTTTACTATTAAATCTAACCTAAAACCCCCATCATATTCCATGTCTGTTAAAAATTTTGCTAAAATCAATTACTTCAAACTAAGTGACACTGTACTAAACTTTTAAGCCCCCTCTAAACCTGGATGACATTGAGGCCTACTCTGTGCTGTACACAAAAGCACTGTACAACCACATTCATAGATGTATAGAGGAGACAGTACCAGTCTGAGTCAAACCTATGATTACTGACAAAAATTAACCACCCTGATTGATGCCTAGCATAAACAGGTTATTCAACAAAAGGAAAAAAATCCACTCCAAAGCCAAGAAGGAACAGACAAAACAGTATAAAAAGACACTCACCAGTCTAAACAAACAAATTAGAGAACAGGCCAAATCTACCAAAGCAAACTATGAAGCAAAGATACCCTCAAAGTGAATGATAACCATAAGGCTTTTTTAATTATGCTCGTAACCTCAGGGGTAATGCTCAGCAATGTGCCAGGTTAATCATGAAAGGCCACACTTGCACCCAGCCTGAAACTGTAGCACACCTGTTAGCTGACATGTTCAGTTCAAACTTTTCCCCATCACTTTCTATCACACCCACAGAAATACCCTCAACCATCCCCCCTACTGGTCATTATGAAGGAATAGGTCCTTACTGCACTTGCTAAAGGCAAAAACACAGCCTCCATGGGTCCTGACAACATTCCAGGATGCCTCTTAAATAGCTTAAAACAGAATCGATCAAGGCCTCTAGAAACCCTCTTTAGCCATAGCCTCCAGAGGGGCTTTGTCAAGAGGAATGGACGACAACAATATACATCCCTCTGCATGGAGGGGCCCCATGAATTGCACCAGGGAACTACAGATCCATAAGCTTGAGTGATCTTATCCACAAGACCATGTAGAGAATTATCATGGACCTGATCAATAATGACATAGGAACACTGGACCAGGCCCAATTTGGCTTTGTCAAAGGGAAGACTTTCCTGCTCAATCTAATGGACTTTTTCAAGAAAGTCACCAGGGCCATGGATGAGGGTTAAACAGTACACACTGCTTATCTAGACCTGGCCAAAGACTTCAACACCATCCCACACTTGGGGATCATAGATAAACTTACTGAGTTAGGTATAAACCCCTACATCATGAGATGGATAGCCATCTGGCTCACTGACAGAACACGTATTGTCCAGACAGGTGAATCTGCTATCAGTAAGAAATCTGTTACTAGTAGTTTTCCATAGGGTTTAGTGTTGGGACCCCTCCTGTTTGGTATATACTTCTCTGAAGTGAAAGCCAATGTTAGGGGCCTCTGGTTCATCAATTTTGCCAACAAATGTAAGCTGGGAGTAATCATTGAATCACAAATGGTGTTGACATCCTACAAACAGGCCTAAAAATGACAAACAACCTGTTCTGAACCCATGGTCTGAGACTAAATGTTACAAAAATGCATAATCATATCCTTTGGTATATCAGATGTCCCTGCAAATTATAATATTAATTGAACATTTCTAAAAATAGGGACCTAGGAGCATGGATAGAGAGTAAACTAAACTCTGACCACTATCTACGGTAGTGAAGAAATTCTTCTGTGTGGCTCAAATTATAAGTTAAGGCATGGCATCAAGATCAAAGGAAGTCATAGTGCCATTGTATTCTGCCCTCATCAGGCCCATAAGTGAGTACAATGTTCCCTTTGTTTATGTACCTAACCAGGTACTTACACCAACTGGAGCAGCCCCAGATGTTTCTAACCAAAA